>NW_028188694.1:0-81530 GCF_978046115.1 Saccoglossus kowalevskii
CGTGGCAAAGTACTGAAAAGTGTGGCAAAGTACTGAAAAGTTGTGGCGAAGTCGTGGCAAAGTACTGAAAAGAGTGGCAAAGTGCTGCAAAGTCGTGGCAAAGTACTGAAAAGTGTGGCAAAGTACTGAAAAGTTGTGGCAAAGTGCTGAAAAGTGTGGCAAAGTACTGAAAAGTTGTGGCAAAGTGCTGACAAGTGTGGCAAAGTGCAGCAAAGTCGAGGCAAAGTACTGAAAAGTGTGGCAAAGTAAAGAAAAGTTGTGGCAAAGTGCTGAAAAGTGTGGCAAAGTACTGAAAAGTTGTGGCAAAGTGCTGAAAAGTAGTGGCAAAGTACTGAAAAGTCGTGGCAAAGTCGTGGCAAAGTTCTGAAAAGAGTGGCAAAGTACTGAAAAGTTGTGGCAAAGTGCTGAAAAGTGTGGCAAAGTGCTGCAAATTCGTGGCAAAGTACTGAAAAGTGTGGCAAAGTAAAGAAAAGTTGTGGCAAAGTAAAGAAAAGTAGTGGCAAAGTACTGAAAAGTCGTGGCAAAGTCGTGGCAAAGTACTGAAAAGTGTGACAAAGTACTGTAAAGTTGTGGCAAAGTGCTGAAAAGTCGTGGCAAAGTACTGAAAAGTGTGGCAAAGTACTGAAGGGTTGTGGCAAAGTCGTGGCAAAGTACTGAAAAGAGTGGCAAAGTGCTGCAAAGTCGTGGCAAAGAACTGAAAAGTGTGGCAAAGTACTGAAAAGTTGTGGCAAAGTACTGAAAAGTAGTGGCAAAGTACTGAAAAGTCGTGGCAAAGTCGTGGCAAAGTACTGAAAAGTGAGGCAAAGTACTGAAAAGTTGTGGCGAAGTGCTGAAAAGTCGTGGCAAAGTACTGAAAAGTGTGGCAAAGTACTGAAAAGTTGTGGCGAAGTCGTGGCAAAGTACTGAAAAGAGTGGCAAAGTGCTGCAAAGTCGTGGCAAAGTACTGAAAAGTGTGGCAAAGTACTGAAAAGTTGTGGCAAAGTGCTGAAAAGTGTGGCAAAGTACTGAAAAGTTGTGGCAAAGAGCTGACAAGTGTGGCAAAGTGCAGCAAAGTCGAGGCAAAGTACTGAAAAGTGTGGCAAAGTAAAGAAAAGTTGTGGCAAAGTGCTGAAAAGTGTGGCAAAGTACTGAAAAGTTGTGGCAAAGTGCTGAAAAGTAGTGGCAAAGTACTGAAAAGTCGTGGCAAAGTCGTGGCAAAGTTCTGAAAAGAGTGGCAAAGTACTGAAAAGTTGTGGCAAAGTGCTGAAAAGTGTGGCAAAGTGCTGCAAATTCGTGGCAAAGTACTGAAAAGTGTGGCAAAGTAAAGAAAAGTTGTGGCAAAGTAAAGAAAAGTAGTGGCAAAGTACTGAAAAGTCGTGGCAAAGTCGTGGCAAAGTACTGAAAAGTGTGACAAAGTACTGTAAAGTTGTGGCAAAGTGCTGAAAAGTCGTGGCAAAGTACTGAAAAGTGTGGCAAAGTACTGAAGGGTTGTGGCAAAGTCGTGGCAAAGTACTGAAAAGAGTGGCAAAGTGCTGCAAAGTCGTGGCAAAGAACTGAAAAGTGTGGCAAAGTACTGAAAAGTTGTGGCGAAGTGCTGAAAAGTCGTGGCAATGTACTGAAAAGTGTGGCAAAGTACTGAAAAGTTGTGGCAAAGTGCTGAAAAGTCGTGGCAAAGTCGTGGCAAAGTACTGAAAAGTGAGGCAAAGTACTGAAAAGTTGTGGCAAAGTGCTGAAAAGTGTGGCAAAGTGCTGCAAAGTCGTGGCAAAGTACTGAAAAGTGTGGCAAAGTACTGAAAAGTTGTGGCAAAGTACTGAAAAGTGTGGCAAAGTACTGAAAAGTAGTGGCGAAGTGCTGAAAAGTCGTGGCAAAGTACTGAAAAGTGTGGCAAAGTACTGAAAAGTTGTGGCAAAGTCGTGGCAAAGTACTGAAAAGAGTGGCAAAGTACTGAAAAGTTGTGGCAAAGTCGTGGCAAAGTACTGAAAAGTGTGGCAAAGTACTGAAATTTTGTGGCGAAGTGCTGAAAAGTCGTGGAAAAGTACTGAAAAGTTGTGGCAAAGTCGTGGCAAAGTACTGAAAAGTGTGGCAAAGTACTGAAAAGTTGTGGCAAAGTCGTGGCTAAGTACTGAAAAGAGTGGCAAAGTACTGAAAAGTTGTGGCAAAGTGCTGCAAAGTCGTGGCAAAGTACTGAAAAGTGTGGCAAAGTACTGAAAAGTTGTGGCAAAGTGCTGAAAAGTGTGGCAAAGTAATGAAAAGTTGTGGCAAAGTGCTGAAAAGTGTGGCAAAGTACTGAAAAGTTGTGGCAAAGTTCTGAAAAGTAGTGGCAAAGTACTGAAAAGTCGTGGCAAAGTCGTGGCAAAGTACTGAAAAGTTGTGGCAAAGTCGTGGCTAAGTACTGAAAAGAGTGGCAAAGTACTGAAAAGTTGTGGGAAAGTGCTGCAAAGTCGAGGCAAAGTACTGAAAAGTGTGGCAAAGTACTGAAAAGTTGTGGCAAAGTGCTGAAAAGTGTGGCAAAGTACTGAAAAGTTGTGGCAAAGTGCTGAAAAGTGTGGCAAAGTACTGAAAAGTTGTGGAAAAGTTCTGAAAAGTAGTGGCAAAGTACTGAAAAGTCGTGGCAAAGTCGTGGCAAAGTACTGAAAAGTGTGACAAAGTACTGAAAAGTTGTGGCAAAGTGCTGAAAAGTCGTGGCAAAGTACTGAAAAGTGTTTCAAAGTACTGAAGGGTTGTGGCAAAGTCGTGGCAAAGTACTGAAAAGAGTGGCAAAGTGCTGCAAAGTCGTGGCAAAGAACTGAAAAGTGTGGCAAAGGACTGAAAAGTTGTGGCGAAGTGCTGAAAAGTCGTGGCAATGTACTGAAAAGTGTGGCAAAGTACTGAAAAGTTGTGGCAAAGTGCTGAAAAGTCGTGGCAAAGTCGTGGCAAAGTACTGAAAAGTGAGGCAAAGTACTGAAAAGTTGTGGCAAAGTACTGAAAAGTGTGGCAAAGTGCTGCAAAGTCGTGGCAAAGTACTAAAAAGTTGTGGCAAAGTGCTGAAAAGTGTGGCAAAGTGCTGCAAAGTCGTGGCAAAGTACTGAAAAGTGTGGCAAAGTAAAGAAAAGTTGTGGCAAAGTGCTGAAAAGTGTGGCAAAGTACTGAAAAGTTGTGGCAAAGTGCTGAAAAGTAGTGGCAAAGTACTGAAAAGTCGTGGCAAAGTAAAGAAAAGTTGTGGCAAAGTGCTGAAAAGTGTGGCAAAGTACTGAAAAGTTGTGGCAAAGTGCTGAAAAGTAGTGGCAAAGTACTGAAAAGTCGTGGCAAAGTACTGAAAAGTGTGGCAAAGTACTGAAGAGTTGTGACAAAGTCCTGGCAAAGTACTGAAAAGAGTGGCGCAGTGCTGCAAAGTCGTGGCAAAGTGCTGAAAAGTGTGGCAAAGGACTGAAAAGTTGTGGCAAAGTGCTGAAAAGTGTGGCAAAGTGCTGCAAAGTCGTGGCAAAGTGCTGAAAAGTGTGGCAAAGGACTGAAAAGTTGTGGCAAAGTGCTGAAAAGTAGTGGCAAAGTACTGAAAAGTCGTGGCAAAGTCGTGGCAAAGTACTGAAAAGTGTGGCAAAGTACTGAAAAGTTGTGGCGAAGTGCTGAAAAGTTGTGGCAAAGTACTGAAAACTGTGGCAAAGTACGGAAAAGTTGTGGCAAAGTCGTGGCTAAGTACTGAAAAGAGTGGCAAAGTACAGAAAAGTTGTGGCAAAGTGCTGAAAAGTGTGGCAAAGTACTGAAAAGTAGTGGCGAAGTGCTGAAAAGTCGTGGCAAAGTACTGAAAAGTGTGGCAAAGTACTGAAAAGTTGTGGCAAAGTCGTGGCAAAGTACTGAAAAGAGTGGCAAAAGTACTGAAAAGTTGTGGCAAAGTCGTGGCAAAGTACTGAAAAGTGTGGCAAAGTACTGAAAAGTTGTGGCGAGTGCTGAAAAGTCGTGGCAATGTACTGAAAAGTGTGGCAAAGTACTGAAAAGTTGTGGCAAAGTGCTGAAAAGTCGTGGCAAAGTCGTGGCAAAGTACTGAAAAGTGTGGCAAAGTACTGAAAAGTTGTGGCAAAGTCGTGGCAAAGTACTGAAAAGAGTTGCAAAGTGCTGCAAAGTCGTGGCAAAGTACTGAAAAGTGTGGCAAAGTACTGCAAAGTCGTGGCAAAGTACTGAAAAGTGTGGCAAAGTAATGAAAAGTTGTGGCAAAGTGCTGAAAAGTGTGGCAAAGTGCTGCAAAGTCGTGGTAAAGTACTGAAAAGTGTGGCAAAGTACTAAAAAGTTGTGGCAACGTGCTGAAAAGTGTGGCAAAGTACTGCAAAGTCGTGGCAAAGTACTGAAAAGTGTGGCAAAGTAAAGAAAAGTTGTGGCAAAGTGCTGAAAAGTGTGACAAAGTACTGAAAAGTTGTGGCAGTGTGCTGAAAAGTAGTGGCAAAGTACTGAAAAGTCGTGGCAAAGTCGTGGCAAAGTACTGAAAAGTGTGGCAAAGTACTGAAAAGTTGTGGCGAAGTGCTGAAAAGTCGAGGCAAAGTACTGAAAAGTGTGGCAAAGTACTGAAGAGTTGTGCCAAAGTGCTGAAAAGTGTGGCAAAGTACTGAAAAGTTGTGGCAAAGTGCTGAAAAGTGTGGCAAAGTACTGAAAAGTTGTGGCAAAGTACTGAAAAGTAGTGGCAAAGTACTGAAAAGTCGTGGCAAAGTCGTGGCAAAGTACTGAAAAGTGAGGCAAAGTACTGAAAAGTTGTGGCGAAGTGCTGAAAAGTCGTGGCAAAGTACTGAAAAGTGTGGCAAAGTACTGAAAAGTTGTGGCGAAGTCGTGGCAAAGTACTGAAAAGAGTGGCAAAGTGCTGCAAAGTCGTGGCAAAGTACTGAAAAGTGTGGCAAAGTACTGAAAAGTTGTGGCAAAGTGCTGAAAAGTGTGGCAAAGTACTGAAAAGTTGTGGCAAAGTGCTGACAAGTGTGGCAAAGTGCAGCAAAGTCGAGGCAAAGTACTGAAAAGTGTGGCAAAGTAAAGAAAAGTTGTGGCAAAGTGCTGAAAAGTGTGGCAAAGTACTGAAAAGTTGTGGCAAAGTGCTGAAAAGTAGTGGCAAAGTACTGAAAAGTCGTGGCAAAGTCGTGGCAAAGTACTGAAAAGAGTGGTAAAGTACTGAAAAGTTGTGGCAAAGTGCTGAAAAGTGTGGCAAAGTGCTGCAAATTCGTGGCAAAGTACTGAAAAGTGTGGCAAAGTAAAGAAAAGTTGTGGCAAAGTTCTGAAAAGTAGTGGCAAAGTACTGAAAAGTCGTGGCAAAGTCGTGGCAAAATACTGAAAAGTGTGACAAAGTACTGTAAAGTTGTGGCAAAGTGCTGAAAAGTCGTGGCAAAGTACTGAAAAGTGTGGCAAAGTACTGAAGGTTGTGGCAAAGTCGTGGCAAAGTACTGAAAAGAGTGGCAAAGTGCTGCAAAGTCGTGGCAAAGAACTGAAAAGTGTGGCAAAGTACTGAAAAGTTGTGGCGAAGTGCTGAAAAGTCGTGGCAATGTACTGAAAAGTGTGGCAAAGTACTGAAAAGTTGTGGCAAAGTGCTGAAAAGTCGTGGCAAAGTCGTGGCAAAGTACTGAAAAGTGAGGCAAAGTACTGAAAAGTTGTGGCAAAGTGCTGAAAAGTGTGGCAAAGTGCTGCAAAGTCGTGGCAAAGTACTGAAAAGTGTGGCAAAGTACTGAAAAGTTGTGGCAAAGTACTGAAAAGTGTGGCAAAGTACTGAAAAGTAGTGGCGAAGTGCTGAAAAGTCGTGGCAAAGTACTGAAAAGTGTGGCAAAGTACTGAAAAGTTGTGGCAAAGTCGTGGCAAAGTATTGAAAAGAGTGGCAAAGTACTGAAAAGTTGTGGCAAAGTGCTGAAAAGTCGTGGCAAAGTACTGAAAAGTTGTGGCAAAGTCGTGGCAAAGTACTGAAAAGTGTGGCAAAGTACTGAAAAGTTGTGTCAAAGTCGTGGCTAAGTACTGAAAAGAGTGGCAAAGTACTGAAAAGTTGTGGCAAAGTGCTGCAAAGTCGTGGCAAAGTACTGAAAAGTGTGGCAAAGTACTGAAAAGTTGTGGCAAAGTGCTGAAAAGTGTGGCAAAGTTATGAAAAGTTGTGGCAAAGTGCTGAAAAGTGTGGCAAAGTACTGAAAAGTTGTGGCAAAGTTCTGAAAAGTAGTGGCAAAGTACTGAAAAGTCGTGGCAAAGTCGTGGCAAAGTACTGAAAAGTTGTGGCAAAGTCGTGGCTAAGTACTGAAAAGAGTGGCAAAGTACTGAAAAGTTGTGGGAAAGTGCTGCAAAGTCGAGGCAAAGTACTGAAAAGTGTGGCAAAGTACTGAAAAGTTGTGGCAAAGTGCTGAAAAGTGTGGCAAAGTACTGAAAAGTTGTGGCAAAGTGCTGAAAAGTGTGGCAAAGTACTGAAAAGTTGTGGAAAAGTTCTGAAAAGTAGTGGCAAAGTACTGAAAAGTCGTGGCAAAGTCGTGGCAAAGTACTGAAAAGTGTGACAAAGTACTGAAAAGTTGTGGCAAAGTGCTGAAAAGTCGTGGCAAAGTACTGAAAAGTGTTTCAAAGTACTGAAGGGTTGTGGCAAAGTCGTGGCAAAGTACTGAAAAGAGTGGCAAAGTGCTGCAAAGTCGTGGCAAAGAACTGAAAAGTGTGGCAAAGTACTGAAAAGTTGTGGCGAAGTGCTGAAAAGTCGTGGCAATGTACTGAAAAGTGTGGCAAAGTACTGAAAAGTTGTGGCAAAGTGCTGAAAAGTCGTGGCAAAGTACTGAAAAGTGAGGCAAAGTACTGAAAAGTTGTGGCAAAGTACTGAAAAGTGTGGCAAAGTGCTGCAAAGTCGTGGCAAAGTACTGAAAAGTGTGGCAAAGTACTGAAAATTTCTGGCAAAGTGCTGAAAAGTGTGGCAAAGTGCAGCAAAGTCGAGGCAAAGTACTGAAAAGTGTGGCAAAGTAAAGAAAAGTTGTGGCAAAGTGCTGAAAAGTGTGGCAAAGTACTGAAAAGTTGTGGCAAAGTGCTGAAAAGTAGTGGCAAAGTACTGAAAAGTCGTGGCAAAGTCGTGGCAAAGTACTGAAAAGAGTGGCAAAGTACTGAAAAGTTGTGGCAAAGTGCTGAAAAGTGTGGCAAAGTGCTGCAAATTCGTGGCAAAGTACTGAAAAGTGTGGCAAAGTAAAGAAAAGTTGTGGCAAAGTTCTGAAAAGTAGTGGCAAAGTACTGAAAAGTCGTGGCAAAGTCGTGGCAAAGTACTGAAAAGTGTGACAAAGTACTGTAAAGTTGTGGCAAAGTGCTGAAAAGTCGTGGCAAAGTACTGAAAAGTGTGGCAAAGTACTGAAGGGTTGTGGCAAAATCGTGGCAAAGTACTGAAAAGAGTGGCAAAGTGCTGCAAAGTCGTGGCAAAGAACTGAAAAGTGTGGCAAAGTACTGAAAAGTTGTGGCGAAGTGCTGAAAAGTCGTGGCAATGTACTGAAAAGTGTGGCAAAGTACTGAAAAGTGAAGCAAAGTACTGAAAAGTTGTGGCAAAGTGCTGAAAAGTGTGGCAAAACACTGAAAAGTCGTGGCAAAGTACTGAAAAGTGTGGCAAAGTACTGAAAAGTTGTGGCAAAGTACTGAAAAGTGTGGCAAAGTACTGAAAAGTAGTGGCGAAGTGCTGAAAAGTCGTGGCAAAGTACTGAAAAGTGTGGCAAAGTACTGAAAAGTTGTGGCAAAGTCGTGGCAAAGTACTGAAAAGAGTGGCAAAGTACTGAAAAGTTGTGGCAAAGTACTGAAAAGTGTGGCAAAGTGCTGCAAAGTCGTGGCAAAGTACTGAAAAGTGTGGCAAAGTACTGAAAATTTGTGGCAAAGTGCTGAAAAGTGTGGCAAAGTGCAGCAAAGTCGAGGCAAAGTACTGAAAAGTGTGGCAAAGTAAAGAAAAGTTGTGGCAAAGTGCTGAAAAGTGTGGCAAAGTACTGAAAAGTTGTGGCAAAGTGCTGAAAAGTAGTGGCAAAGTACTGAAAAGTCGTGGCAAAGTCGTGGCAAAGTACTGAAAAGAGTGGCAAAGTACTGAAAAGTTGTGGCAAAGTGCTGAAAAGTGTGGCAAAGTGCTGCAAATTCGTGGCAAAGTACTGAAAAGTGTGGCAAAGTAAAGAAAAGTTGTGGCAAAGTTCTGAAAAGTAGTGGCAAAGTACTGAAAAGTCGTGGCAAAGTCTTGGCAAAGTACTGAAAAGTGTGACAAAGTACTGTAAAGTTGTGGCAAAGTGCTGAAAAGTCGTGGCAAAGTACTGAAAAGTGTGGCAAAGTACTGAAGGGTTGTGGCAAAATCGTGGCAAAGTACTGAAAAGAGTGGCAAAGTGCTGCAAAGTCGTGGCAAAGAACTGAAAAGTGTGGCAAAGTACTGAAAAGTTGTGGCGAAGTGCTGAAAAGTCGTGGCAATGTACTGAAAAGTGTGGCAAAGTACTGAAAAGTGAAGCAAAGTACTGAAAAGTTGTGGCAAAGTACTGAAAAGTGTGGCAAAGTGCTGCAAAGTCGTGGCAAAGTACTGAAAAGTGTGGCAAAGTACTGAAAATTTGTGGCAAAGTGCTGAAAAGTGTGGCAAAGTGCAGCAAAGTCGAGGCAAAGTACTGAAAAGTGTGGCAAAGTAAAGAAAAGTTGTGGCAAAGTGCTGAAAAGTGTGGCAAAGTACTGAAAAGTTGTGGCAAAGTGCTGAAAAGTAGTGGCAAAGTACTGAAAAGTCGTGGCAAAGTCGTGGCAAAGTACTGAAAAGAGTGGCAAAGTACTGAAAAGTTGTGGCAAAGTGCTGAAAAGTGTGGCAAAGTGCTGCAAATTCGTGGCAAAGTACTGAAAAGTGTGGCAAAGTAAAGAAAAGTTGTGGCAAAGTTCTGAAAAGTAGTGGCAAAGTACTGAAAAGTCGTGGCAAAGTCGTGGCAAAGTACTGAAAAGTGTGACAAAGTACTGTAAAGTTGTGGCAAAGTGCTGAAAAGTCGTGGCAAAGTACTGAAAAGTGTGGCAAAGTACTGAAGGGTTGTGGCAAAATCGTGGCAAAGTACTGAAAAGAGTGGCAAAGTGCTGCAAAGTCGTGGCAAAGAACTGAAAAGTGTGGCAAAGTACTGAAAAGTTGTGGCGAAGTGCTGAAAAGTCGTGGCAATGTACTGAAAAGTGTGGCAAAGTACTGAAAAGTTGTGGCAAAGTGCTGAAAAGTCGTGGCAAAGTCGTGGCAAAGTACTGAAAAGTGAGGCAAAGTACTGAAAAGTTGTGGCAAAGTGCTGAAAAGTGTGGCAAAACACTGAAAAGTCGTGGCAAAGTACTGAAAAGTGTGGCAAAGTACTGAAAAGTTGTGGCAAAGTACTGAAAAGTGTGGCAAAGTACTGAAAAGTAGTGGCGAAGTGCTGAAAAGTCGTGGCAAAGTACTGAAAAGTGTGGCAAAGTACTGAAAAGATGTGGCAAAGTCGTGGCAAAGTACTGAAAAGAGTGGCAAAGTACTGAAAAGTTGTGGCAAAGTCGTGGCAAAGTACTGAAAAGTGTGGCAAAGTACTGAAATTTTGTGGCGAAGTGCTGAAAAGTCGTGGCAAAGTACTGAAAAGTGTGGCAAAGTACTGAAAAGTTGTGGCAAAGTCGTGGCAAAGTACTGAAAAGAGTGGCAAAGTACTGAAAAGTTGTGGCAAAGTCGTGGCAAAGTGCTGAAAAGTGTGGCAAAGTACTGAAATTTTGTGGCGAAGTGCTGAAAAGTCGTGGCAAAGTACTGAAAAGTTGTGGCAAAGTCGTGGCAAAGTACTGAAAAGTGTGGCAAAGTACTGAAAAGTTGTGGCAAAGTCGTGGCTAAGTACTGAAAAGAGTGGCAAAGTACTGAAAAGTTGTGGCAAAGTGTTGCAAAGTCGTGGCAAAGTACTGAAAAGTGTGGCAAAGTACTGAAAAGTTGTGGCAAAGTTCTGAAAAGTAGTGGCAAAGTACTGAAAAGTCGTGGCAAAGTCGTGGCAAAGTACTGAAAAGTTGTGGCAAAGTCGTGGCTAAGTACTGAAAAGAGTGGCAAAGTACTGAAAAGTTGTGGCAAAGTGCTGCAAAGTCGTGGCAAAGTACTGAAAAGTGTGACAAAGTACTGAAAAGTTGTGGCAAAGTGCTGAAAAGTCGTGGCAAAGTCGTGGCAAAGTACTGAAAAGTGTGACAAAGTACTGAAAAGTTGTGGCAAAGTGCTGAAAAGTCGTGGCAAAGTACTGAAAAGTGTTTCAAAGTACTGAAGGGTTGTGGCAAAGTCGTGGCAAAGTACTGAAAAGAGTGGCAAAGTGCTGCAAAGTCGTGGCAAAGAACTGAAAAGTGTGGCAAAGTACTGAAAAGTTGTGGCGAAGTGCTGAAAAGTCGTGGCAATGTACTGAAAAGTGTGGCAAAGTACTGAAAAGTTGTGGCAAAGTAAAGAAAAGTTGTGGCAAAGTCGTGGCAAAGTACTGAAAAGTGAGGCAAAGTACTGAAAAGTGTGGCAAAGTACTGAAAATTTGTGGCAAAGTGCTGAAAAGTGTGGCAAAGTGCAGCAAAGTCGAGGCAAAGTACTGAAAAGTGTGGCAAAGTAAAGAAAAGTTGTGGCAAAGTGCTGAAAAGTGTGGCAAAGTACTGACAAGTTGTGGCAAAGTGCTGAAAAGTAGTGGCAAAGTACTGAAAAGTCGTGGCAAAGTCGTGGCAAAGTACTGAAAAGAGTGGCAAAGTACTGAAAAGTTGTGGCAAAGTGCTGAAAAGTGTGGCAAAGTGCTGCAAATTCGTGGCAAAGTACTGAAAAGTGTGGCAAAGTAAAGAAAAGTTGTGGCAAAGTTCTGAAAAGTAGTGGCAAAGTACTGAAAAGTCGTGGCAAAGTCGTGGCAAAGTACTGAAAAGTGTGACAAAGTACTGTAAAGTTGTGGCAAAGTGCTGAAAAGTCGTGGCAAAGTACTGAAAAGTGTGGCAAAGTACTGAAGGGTTGTGGCAAAATCGTGGCAAAGTACTGAAAAGAGTGGCAAAGTGCTGCAAAGTCGTGGCAAAGAACTGAAAAGTGTGGCAAAGTACTGAAAAGTTGTGGCGAAGTGCTGAAAAGTCGTGGCAATGTACTGAAAAGTGTGGCAAAGTACTGAAAAGTTGTGGCAAAGTGCTGAAAAGTCGTGGCAAAGTCGTGGCAAAGTACTGAAAAGTGAGGCAAAGTACTGAAAAGTTGTGGCAAAGTGCTGAAAAGTGTGGCAAAACACTGAAAAGTCGTGGCAAAGTACTGAAAAGTGTGGCAAAGTACTGAAAAGTTGTGGCAAAGTACTGAAAAGTGTGGCAAAGTACTGAAAAGTAGTGGCGAAGTGCTGAAAAGTCGTGGCAAAGTACTGAAAAGTGTGGCAAAGTACTGAAAAGATGTGGCAAAGTCGTGGCAAAGTACTGAAAAGAGTGGCAAAGTACTGAAAAGTTGTGGCAAAGTCGTGGCAAAGTACTGAAAAGTGTGGCAAAGTACTGAAATTTTGTGGCGAAGTGCTGAAAAGTCGTGGCAAAGTACTGAAAAGTGTGGCAAAGTACTGAAAAGTTGTGGCAAAGTCGTGGCAAAGTACTGAAAAGAGTGGCAAAGTACTGAAAAGTTGTGGCAAAGTCGTGGCAAAGTGCTGAAAAATGTGGCAAAGTACTGAAATTTTGTGGCGAAGTGCTGAAAAGTCGTGGCAAAGTACTGAAAAGTTGTGGCAAAGTCGTGGCAAAGTACTGAAAAGTGTGGCAAAGTACTGAAAAGTTGTGGCAAAGTCGTGGCTAAGTACTGAAAAGAGTGGCAAAGTACTGAAAAGTTGTGGCAAAGTGTTGCAAAGTCGTGGCAAAGTACTGAAAAGTGTGGCAAAGTACTGAAAAGTTGTGGCAAAGTTCTGAAAAGTAGTGGCAAAGTACTGAAAAGTCGTGGCAAAGTCGTGGCAAAGTACTGAAAAGTTGTGGCAAAGTCGTGGCTAAGTACTGAAAAGAGTGGCAAAGTACTGAAAAGTTGTGGCAAAGTGCTGCAAAGTCGTGGCAAAGTACTGAAAAGTGTGACAAAGTACTGAAAAGTTGTGGCAAAGTGCTGAAAAGTCGTGGCAAAGTACTGAAAAGTGTTTCAAAGTACTGAAGGGTTGTGGCAAAGTCGTGGCAAAGTACTGAAAAGAGTGGCAAAGTGCTGCAAAGTCGTGGCAAAGAACTGAAAAGTGTGGCAAAGTACTGAAAAGTGTGGCAAAGTACTGAAAAGTTGTGGCAAAGTGCTGAAAAGTCGTGGCAAAGTCGTGGCAAAGTACTGAAAAGTGAGGCAAAGTACTGAAAAGTTGTGGCAAAGTACTGAAAAGTGTGGCAAAGTGCTGCAAAGTCGTGGCAAAGTACTGAAAAGTGTGGCAAAGTACTGAAAATTTGTGGCAAAGTGCTGAAAAGTGTGGCAAAGTGCAGCAAAGTCGAGGCAAAGTACTGAAAAGTGTGGCAAAGTAAAGAAAAGTTGTGGCAAAGTGCTGAAAAGTGTGGCAAAGTACTGAAAAGTTGTGGCAAAGTGCTGAAAAGTAGTGGCAAAGTACTGAAAAGTCGTGGCAAAGTCGTGGCAATGTACTGAAAAGAGTGGCAAAGTACTGAAAAGTTGTGGCAAAGTGCTGAAAAGTGTGGCAAAGTGCTGCAAATTCGTGGCAAAGTACTGAAAAGTGTGGCAAAGTAAAGATAAGTTGTGGCAAAGTTCTGAAAAGTAGTGGCAAAGTACTGAAAAGTCGTGGCAAAGTCGTGGCAAAGTACTGAAAAGTGTGACAAAGTACTGTAAAGTTGTGGCAAAGTGCTGAAAAGTCGTGGCAAAGTACTGAAAAGTGTGGCAAAGTACTGAAGGGTTGTGGCAAAATCGTGGCAAAGTACTGAAAAGAGTGGCAAAGTGCTGCAAAGTCGTGGCAAAGAACTGAAAAGTGTGGCAAAGTATTGAAAAGTTGTTGCGAAGTGCTGAAAAGTCGTGGCAATGTACTGAAAAGTGTGGCAAAGTACTGAAAAGTTGTGGCAAAGTGCTGAAAAGTCGTGGCAAAGTCGTGGCAAAGTACTGAAAAGTGAGGCAAAGTACTGAAAAGTTGTGGCAAAGTGCTGAAAAGTGTGGCAAAACACTGAAAAGTCGTGGCAAAGTACTGAAAAGTGTGGCAAAGTACTGAAAAGTTGTGGCAAAGTACTGAAAAGTGTGGCAAAGTACTGAAAAGTAGTGGCGAAGTGCTGAAAAGTCGTGGCAAAGTACTGAAAAGTGTGGCAAAGTACTGAAAAGTTGTGGCAAAGTCGTGGCAAAGTATTGAAAAGAGTGGCAAAGTACTGAAAAGTTGTGGCAAAGTCGTGGCAAAGTACTGAAAAGTGTGGCAAAGTACTGAAATTTTGTGGCGAAGTGCTGAAAAGTCGTGGTAAAGTACTGAAAAGTTGTGGCAAAGTACTGAAAAGTGTGGCAAAGTACTGAAAAGTTGTGGCAAAGTCGTGGCTAAGTACTGAAAAGAGTGGCAAAGTACTGAAAAGTTGTGGCAAAGTGCTGCAAAGTCGTGGCAAAGTACTGAAAAGTGTGGCAAAGTACTGAAAAGTTGTGGCAAAGTGCTGAAAAGTGTGGCAAAGTACTGAAAAGTTGTGGCAAAGTGCTGAAAAGTCTCTGAAAAGTAGTGGCAAAGTACTGAAAAGTCGTGGCAAAGTCGTGGCAAAGTACTGAAAAGTGTGACAAAGTACTGAAAAGTTGTGGCAAAGTGCTGAAAAGTCGTGGCAAAGAACTGAAAAGTGTGGCAAAGTACTGAAGGGTTGTGGCAAAGTCGTGGCAAAGTACTGAAAAGAGTGGCAAAGTGCTGCAAAGTCGTGGCAAAGAACTGAAAAGTGTGGCAAAGTACTGAAAAGTTGTGGCGAAGTGCTGAAAAGTCGTGGCAATGTACTGAAAAGTGTGGCAAAGTACTGAAACGTTGTGCCAAAGTGCTGAAAAGTCGTGGCAAAGTCGTGGCAAAGTACTGAAAAGTGAGGCAAAGTACTGAAAAGTTGTGGCAAAGTACTGAAAAGTGTGGCAAAGTGCTGCAAAGTCGTGGCAAAGTACTGAAAAGTGTGGCAAAGTACTGAAAAGTTGTGGCAAAGTACTGAAAAGTCGTGGCAAAGTACTGAAAAGTAGTGGCGAAGTGCTGGAAAGTCGTGGCAAAGTACTGAAAAGTGTGGCAAAGTACTTAAAAGTTGTGGCAAAGTGCTGAAAAGTGTGGCAAAGTACTGAAAAGTTGTGGCAAAGTGCTGAAAAGTAGTGGCAAAGTACTGAAAAGTCGTGGCAAAGTACTGAAAAGTGTGGCAAAGTACTGAAGAGTTGTGGCAAAGTCGTGGCAAAGTACTGAAAAGAGTGGCAAAGTGCTGCAAAGTCGTGGCAATGTACTGAAAAGTGTGGCAAAGTACTGAAAAGTTGTGGCAAAGTGCTGAAAAGTCGTGGCAAAGTCGTGGCAAAGTACTGAAAAGTGAGGCAAAGTACTGAATAGTTGTGGCAAAGTGCTGAAAAGTGTGGCAAAGTGCTGCAAAGTCGTGGCAAAGTACTGAAAAGTGTGGCAAAGTACTGAAAAGTTGTGGCAAAGTACTGAAAAGTGTGGCAAAGTACTGAAAAGTAGTGGCGAAGTGCTGAAAAGTCGTGGCAAAGTACTGAAAAGTGTGGCAAAGTACTGAAAAGTTGTGGCAAAGTCGTGGCAAAGTACTGAAAAGAGTGGCAAAGTACTGAAAAGTTGTGGCAAAGTCGTGGCAAAGTACAGAAAAGTGTGGCAAAGTACTGAAATTTTGTGGCGAAGTGCTGAAAAGTCGTGGCAAAGTACTGAAAAGTTGTGGCAAAGTCGTGGCAAAGTAATGAAAAGTATGGCAAAGTACTGAAAAGTTGTGGCAAAGTCGTGGCTAAGTACTGAAAAGAGTGGCAAAGTACTGAAAAGTTGTGGCAAAGTGCTGCAAAGTCATGGCAAAGTACTGAAAAGTGTGGCAAAGTACTGAAAAGTTGTGGCAAAGTGCTGAAAAGTGTGGCAAAGTACTGAAAAGTTGTGGCAAAGTGCTGAAAAGTGTGGCAAAGTACTGAAAAGTTGTGGCAAAGTTCTGAAAAGTAGTGGCAAAGTACTGAAAAGTCGTGGCAAAGTCGTGGCAAAGTACTGAAAAGTTGTGGCAAAGTCGTGGCTAAGTACTGAAAAGAGTGGCAAAGTACTGAAAAGTTGTGGCAAAGTGCTGCAAAGTCGTGGCAAAGTACTGAAAAGTGTGGCAAAGTACTGAAAAGTTGTGGCAAAGTGCTGAAAAGTGTGGCAAAGTACTGAAAAGTTGTGGCAAAGTGCTGAAAAGTGTGGCAAAGTACTGAAAAGTTGTGGCAAAGTTCTGAAAAGTAGTGGCAAAGTACTGAAAAGTCGTGGCAAAGTCGTGGCAAAGTACTGAAAAGTGTGACAAAGTACTGAAAAGTTGTGGCAAAGTGCTGAAAAGTCGTGGCAAAGTACTGAAAAGTGTGGCAAAGTACTGAAGGGTTGTGGCAAAGTCGTGGCAAAGTACTGAAAAGAGTGGCAAAGTGCTGCAAAGTCGTGGCAAAGAACTGAAAAGTGTGGCAAAGTACTGAAAAGTTGTGGCGAAGTGCTGAAAAGTCGTGGCAATGTACTGAAAAGTGTGGCAAAGTACTGAAAAGTTGTGGCAAAGTGCTGAAAAGTCGTGGCAAAGTCGTGGCAAAGTATTGAAAAGTGAGGCAAAGTACTGAAAAGTTGTGGCAAAGTACTGAAAAGTGTGGCAAAGTGCTGCAAAGTCGTGGCAAAGTACTGAAAAGTATGGCAAAGTACTGAAAAGTTGTGGCAAAGTACTGAAAAGTCGTGGCAAAGTACTGAAAAGTAGTGGCGAAGTGCTGAAAAGTCGTGGCAAAGTACTGAAAAGTGTGGCAAAGTACTGAAAAGTTGTGGCAAAGTGCTGAAAAGTGTGGCAAAGTACTGAAAAGTTGTGGCAAAGTGCTGAAAAGTAGTGGCAAAGTACTGAAAAGTCGTGGCAAAGTACTGAAAAGTGTGGCAAAGTACTGAAGAGTTGTGGCAAAGTCGTGGCAAAGTACTGAAAAGAGTGGCAAAGTGCTGCAAAGTCGTGGCAAAGTACTGAAAACAGTGGCAAAAACTGAAAAGTTGTGGCAAAGTGCTGAAAAGTGTGGCAAAGTGCTGCAAAGTCGTGGCAAAGTACTGAAAAGTGTGGCAAAGAAATGAAAAGTTGTGGCAAAGTGCTGAAAAGTATGGCAAAGTACTGAAAAGTAGTGGCGAAGTGCTGAAAAGTCGTGGCAAAGTACTGAAAAGTGTGGCAAAGTACTGAAAAGTTGTGGCAAAGTCGTGGCAAAGTACTGAAAAGAGTGGCAAAGTACTGAAAAGTTGTGGCAAAGTCGTGGCAAAGTACTGAAAAGTGTGGCAAAGTACTGAAAAGTTGTGGCGAGTACTGAAAAGTCGTGGCAATGTACTGAAAAGTGTGGCAAAGTACTGAAAAGTTGTGGCAAAGTGCTTAAAAGTGTGGCAAAGTGCTGCAAAGTCGTGGCAAAGTACTGAAAAGTGTGGCAAAGTAAAGAAAAGTTGTGGCAAAGTGCTGAAAAGTGTGGCAAAGTACTGAAAAGTTGTGGCAAAGTGCTGAAAAGGAGTGGCAAAGTACGGAAAAGTCGTGGCAAAGTCGTGGCAAAGTACTGAAAAGTGTGGCAAAGTACTGAAAAGTTGTGGCAAAGTCGTGGCTAAGTACTGAAAAGAGTGGCAAAGTACTGAAAAGTTGTGGCAAAGTGCTGCAAAGTCGTGGCAAAGTACTGAAAAGTGTGGCAAAGTACTGAAAAGTTGTGGCAAAGAGCTGAAAAGTGTGGCAAAGTACTGAAAAGTTGTGGCAAAGTGCTGAAAAGTGTGGCAAAGTACTGAAAAGTTGTGGCAAACTTCTGAAAAGTAGTGGCAAAGTACTGAAAAGTCGTGGCAAAGTCGTGGCAAAGTACTGAAAAGTGTGACAAAGTACTGAAAAGTTGTGGCAAAGTGCTGAAAAGTCGTGGCAAAGTACTGAAAAGTGTGGCAAAGTACTGAAGGGTTGTGGCAAAGTCATGGCAAAGTACTGAAAAGAGTGGCAAAGTGCTGCAAAGTCGTGGCAAAGAACTGAAAAGTCTGGCAAAGTACTGAAAAGTTGTGGCAAAGTGCTGAAAAGTGTGGCAAAGTGCTGCAAAGTCGTGGCAAAGTACTGAAAAGTTGTGGCAAAGTCGTGGCAAAGTACTGAAAAGAGTGGCAAAGTACTGAAAAGTTGTGGCAAAGTCGTGGCAAAGTACTGAAAAGTGTGGCAAAGTACTGAAGAGTTGTGGCAAAGTCGTGACAAAGTACTGAAAAGAGTGGCAAAGTACTGAAAAGTTGTGGCGAGTACTGAAAAGTCGTGGCAATGTACTGAAAAGTTGTGGCAAAGTGCTGAAAAGTTTGGCAAAGTGCTGCAAAGTCGTGGCAAAGTACTGAAAAGTCGTGGCAAAGTCGTGGCAAAGTACTGAAAAGTCGTGGCAAAGTACTGAAAAGTGTGGCAAAGTACTGAAGAGTTGTGGCAAAGTCGTGGCAAAGTACTGATAAAAGTGGCAAAGTACTGAAAAGTTGTGGCGAGTACTGAAAAGTCGTGGCAATGTACTGAAAAGTTGTGGCAAAGTGCTGAAAAGTGTGGCAAAGTGCTGCAAAGTCGTGGCAAAGTACTGAAAAGTGTGGCAAAGTACTGAAAAGTTGTGGCAAAGTACTGAAAAGTGTGGCAAAGTACTGAAAAGTTGTGGCAAAGTGCTGAAAAGTAGTGGCAAAGTACTGAAAAGTCGTGGCAAAGTCGTGGCAAAGTACTGAAAAGTCGTGGCAAAGTACTGAAAAGTGTGGCAAAGTACTGAAGAGTTGTGGCAAAGTCGTGGCAAAGTACTGAAAAGAGTGGCAAAGTACTGAAAAGTTGTGGCGAGTACTGAAAAGTCGTGGCAATGTACTGAAAAGTCGTGGCAAAGTACTGAAAAGTGTGGCAAAGTACTGAAGAGTTGTGGCAAAGTCGTGGCAAAGTACTGAAAAGAGTGGCAAATTACTGAAAAGTTGTGGCGAGTACTGAAAAGTCGTGGCAATGTACTGAAAAGTTGTGGCAAAGTGCTGAAAAGTGTGGCAAAGTGCTGCAAAGTCGTGGCAAAGTACTGAAAAGTGTGGCAAAGTACTGAAAAGTTGTGGCAAAGTACTGAAAAGTGTGGCAAAGTACTGAAAAGTTGTGGCAAAGTGCTGAAAAGTAGTTGCAAAGTACTGAAAAGTCGTGGCAAAGTCGTGGCAAAGTACTGAAAAGTCGTGGCAAAGTACTGAAAAGTGTGGCAAAGTACTGAAGAGTTGTGGCAAAGTCGTGACAAAGTACTGAAAAGAGTGGCAAAGTACTGAAAAGTTGTGGCGAGTACTGAAAAGTCGTGGCAATGTACTGAAAAGTTGTGGCAAAGTGCTGAAAAGTGTGGCAAAGTGCTGCAAAGTCGTGGCAAAGTACTGAAAAGTCGTGGCAAAGTCGTGGCAAAGTACTGAAAAGTCGTGGCAAAGTACTGAAAAGTGTGGCAAAGTACTGAAGAGTTGTGGCAAAGTCGTGGCAAAGTACTGATAAAAGTGGCAAAGTACTGAAAAGTTGTGGCGAGTACTGAAAAGTCGTGGCAATGTACTGAAAAGTTGTGGCAAAGTGCTGAAAAGTGTGGCAAAGTGCTGCAAAGTCGTGGCAAAGTACTGAAAAGTGTGGCAAAGTACTGAAAAGTTGTGGCAAAGTACTGAAAAGTGTGGCAAAGTACTGAAAAGTTGTGGCAAAGTGCTGAAAAGTAGTGGCAAAGTACTGAAAAGTCGTGGCAAAGTCGTGGCAAAGTACTGAAAAGTCGTGGCAAAGTACTGAAAAGTGTGGCAAAGTACTGAAGAGTTGTGGCAAAGTCGTGGCAAAGTACTGAAAAGAGTGGCAAAGTACTGAAAAGTTGTGGCGAGTACTGAAAAGTCGTGGCAATGTACTGAAAAGTTGTGGCAAAGTGCTGAAAAGTGTGGCAAAGTGCTGCAAAGTCGTGGCAAAGTACTGAAAAGTGTGGCAAAGTACTGAAAAGTTGTGGCAAAGTGCTGAAAAGTGTGGCAAAAACTGAAAAGTAGTGGCGAAGTGCTGAAAAGTCGTGGCAAAGTACTGAAAAGAGTGGCAAAGTACTGAAAAGTTGTGGCAAAGTCGAAGCAAAGTACTGAAAAGTGTGGCAAAGTACTGAAAAGTTGTGGCGAAGTGCTGAAAAGTCGTGGCAAAGTACTGAAAAGTGTGGCAAAGTACTGAAAAGTAGTGGCAAAGTGCTGCAAAGTCGTGGCAAAGTACTGAAAAGTGTGGCAAAGTACTGAAAAGTTGTGGCAAAGTGCTGAAAAGTGTGGCAAAGTACTGAAAAGTTGTGGCAAAGTGCTGAAAAGTGTGGCAAAGTACTGAAAAGTTGTGGCAAAGTTCTGAAAAGTAGTGGCAAAGTACTGAAAAGTCGTGGCAAAGTCGTGGCAAAGTACTGAAAAGTGTGACAAAGTACTGAAAAGTTGTGGCAAAGTGCTGAAAAGTCGTGGCAAAGTACTGAAAAGTGTGGCAAAGTACTGAAGAGTTGTGGCAAAGTCGTGGCAAAGTACTGAAAAGAGTGGCAAAGTGCTGCAAAGTCGTGGCAAAGAACTGAAAAGTGTGGCAAAGTACTGAAAAGTTGTGGCAAAGTGCTGAAAAGTGTGGCAAAGTACTGCAAAGTCGTGGCAAAGTGCTGAAAAGTAGTGGCAAAGGACTGAAAAGTTGTGGCAAAGTGCTGAAAAGTGTGGCAAAGTACTGAAAAGTAGTGGCGAAGTGCTGAAAAATCTTGGCAAAGTACTGAAAAGTGTGGCAAAGTACTGAAAAGTTGTGGCAAAGTCGTGGCAAAGTACTGAAAAGAGTGGCAAAGTACTGAAAAGTTGTGGCAAAGTCGTGGCAAAGTACTGAAAAGTTGTGGCGAAGTGCTGAAAAGTCGTGGCAATGTACTGAAAAGTGTGGCAAAGTACTGAAAATTTGTGGCAAAGTGCTGAAAAGTCGTGGCAAAGTACTGAAAAGTGTGGCAAAGTACTGAAAAGTTGTGGCAAAGTCGTGGCAAAGTACTGAAAAGAGTGGCAAAGTACTGAAAAGTTGTGGCAAAGTCGTGGCAAAGTACTGAAAAGTGTGGCAAAGTACTGAAAAGTTGTGGCGAGTGCTGAAAAGTCGTGGCAATGCACTGAAAAGTGTGGCAAAGTACTGAACAGTTGTGGCAAAGTGCTGAAAAGTCGTGGCAAAGTCGTGGCAAAGTACTGAAAAGTGTGGCAAAGTACTGAAAAGTTGTGGCAAAGTCGTGGCAAAGTACTGAAAAGAGTGGCAAAGTGCTGCAAAGTCGTGGTAAAGTACTGAAAAGTGTTGCAAAGTACTGAAAAGTTGTGGCAAAGTGCTGAAAAGTGTGGCAAAGTGCTGCAAAGTCGTGGCAAAGTACTGAAAAGTTGTGGCAAAGTCGTGGCAAAGTACTGAAAAGTGTGGCAAAGTACTGAAAAGTTGTGGCGAAGTACTGAAAAGTCGTGGCAATGTACTGAAAAGTGTGGCAAAGTACTGAAAATTTGTGGCAAAGTGCTGAAAAGTCGTGGCAAAATCGTGGCAAAGTGCTGAAAAGTGTGGCAAAGGACTGAAAAGTTGTGGCAAAGTGCTGAAAAGTGTGGCAAAGTACTGAAAAGTAGTGGCGAAGTGCTGAAAAGTCGTGGCAAAGTACTGAAAAGTGTGGCAAAGTACTGAAAAGTTGTGGCAAAGTCGTGGCAAAGTACTGAAAAGAGTGGCAAAGTACTGAAAAGTTGTGGCAAAGTCGTGGCAAAGTACTGAAAAGTGTGGCAAAGTACTGAAAAGTTGTGGCGAGTGCTGAAAAGTCGTGGCAATGTACTGAAAAGTGTGGCAAAGTACTGAAAAGTTGTGGCAAAGTGCTGAAAAGTCGTGGCAAAGTCGTGGCAAAGTACTGAAAAGTGTGGCAAAGTACTGAAAAGTTGTGGCAAAGTCGTGGCAAAGTACTGAAAAGAGTGGCAAAGTGCTGCAAAGTCGTGGCAAAATACTGAAAAGTGTGGCAAAGTACTGCAAAGTCGTGGCAAAGTACTGAAAAGTGTGGCAAAGTAATGAAAAGTTGTGGCAAAGTGCAGAAAAGTGTGGCAAAGTGCTGCAAAGTCGTGGTAAAGTACTGAAAAGTGTTGCAAAGTACTGAAAAGTTGTGGCAAAGTGCTGAAAAATGTGGCAAAGTGCTGCAAAGTGGTGGCAAAGTACTGAAAAGTGTGGCAAAGTAAAGAAAAGTTGTGGCAAAGTGCTGAAAAGTGTGGCAAAGTACTGAAGTGTTGTGGCAGTGTGCTGAAAAGTAGTGGCAAAGTACTGAAAAGTCGTGGCAAAGTCGTGGCAAAGTACTGAAAAGTGTGGCAAAGTACTGAAAAGTTGTGGCGAAGTGCTGAAAAGTCGAGGCAAAGTACTGAAAAGTGTGGCAAAGTACTGAAGAGTTGTGGCAAAGTGCTGAAAAGTGTGGCAAAGTACTGAAAAGTTGTGGCAAAGTGCTGAAAAGTGTGGCAAAGTACTGACAAGTTGTGGCAAAGTGCTGAAAAGTAGTGGCAAAGTACTGAAAAGTCGTGGCAAAGTCGTTGCAAAGTACTGAAAAGTGAGGCAAAGTACTGAAAATTTGTGGCGAAGTGCTGAAAAATCGTGGCAAAGTACTGAAAAGTGTGGCAAAGTACTGAATAGTTGTGCTGAAGTCGTGGCAAAGTACTGAAAAGAGTGCCAAAGTACTGAAAAGTTGTGGCAAAGTCGTGGCAAAGTACTGAAAAGTGTGGCAAAGTACTGAAAAGTTGTGGCGAAGTGCTGAAAAGTCGTGGCAAAGTACTGAAAAGTGTGGCAAAGTACGGAAAAGTGTGGCAAAGTGCAGCAAAGTCGTGGCAAAGTACTGAAAAGTGTGGCAAAGTAAAGAAAAGTTGTGGCAAAGTGCTGAAAAGTGTGGCAAAGTACTGAAAAGTTGTGGCAAAGTGCTGAAAAGTAGTGGCAAAGTACTGAAAAGTCGTTTCAAAGTCGTGGCAAAGTACTGAAAAGTGTGGCAAAGTACTGAAAAGTTGTGACAAAGTGCTGAAAAGTGTGGCAAAGTGCTGCAAAGTCGTGGCAAAGTACTGAAAAGTGTGGCAAAGTAAAGAAAAGTTGTGGCAAAGTGCTGAAAAGTGTGGCAAAGTACTGAAAAGTTGTGGCAAAGTGCTGAAAAGGAGTGGCAAAGTACTGAAAAGTCGTGGCAAAGTCGTGGCAAAGTACTGAAAAGTGTGGCAAAGTACTGAAAAGTTGTGGCAAAGTCGTGGCTAAGTACTGAAAAGAGTGGCAAAGTACTGAAAAGTTGTGGCAAAGTGCTGCAAAGTCGTGGCAAAGTACTGAAAAGTGTGGCAAAGTACTGAAAAGTTGTGGCAAAGTTCTGAAAAGTAGTGGCAAAGTACTGAAAAGTCGTGGCAAAGTCGTGGCAAAGTACTGAAAAGTGTGACAAAGTACTGAAAAGTTGTGGCAAAGTGCTGAAAATTCGTGGCAAAGTACTGAAAAGTGTGGCAAAGTACTGAAGGGTTGTGGCAAAGTCGTGGCAAAGTACTGAAAAGAGTGGCAAAGTGCTGCAAAGTCGTGGCAAAGAACTGAAAAGTGTGGCAAAGTACTGAAAAGTTGTGGCAAAGTGCTGAAAAGTGTGGCAAAGTGCTGCAAAGTCGTGGCAAAGCACTGAAAAGTGTGGCAAAGTACTGAAAAGTTGTGGCAAAGTGCTGAAAAGTGTGGCAAAGTACTGAAAAGTAGTGGCGAAGTGCTGAAAAGTCGTGGCAAAGTACTGAAAAGTGTGGCAAAGTACTGAAAAGTTGTGGCAAAGTCGTGGCAAAGTACTGAAAAGAGTGGCAAAGTACTGAAAAGTTGTGGCAAAGTCGTGGCAAAGTACTGAAAAGTGTGGCAAAGTACTGAAAAGTTGTGGCGAGTGCTGAAAAGTCGTGGCAAAGTCGTGGCAAAGTACTGAAAAGTGTGGCAAAGTACAGAAAAGTTGTGGCAAAGTCGTGGCAATGTACTGAAAAGAGTGGCAAAGTGCTGCAAAGTCGTGGCAAAGTACTGAAAAGTGTGGCAAAGTACTTCAAAGTCGTGGCAAAGTACTGAAAAGTGTGGCAAAGTAATGAAAAGTTGTGGCAAAGTGCTGAAAAGTGTGGCAAAGTGCTGCAAAGTCGTGGTAAAGTACTGAAAAGTGTGGCAAAGTACTAAAAAGTTGTGGCAAAGTGCTGAAAAGTGTGGCAAAGTGCTGCAAAGTCGTGGCAAAGTACTGAAAAGTGTGGCAAAGTAAAGAAAAGTTGTAGCAAAGTGCTGAAAAGTGTGGCAAAGTACTGAAAAGTTGTGGCAAAGTGCTGAAAAGTAGTGGCAAAGTACTGAAAAGTCGTGGCAAAGTACTGAAAAGTGTGGCAAAGTACTGAAGAGTTGTGGCAAAGTGCTGAAAAGTCGTGGCAAAGTACTGAAAAGTGTGGCAAAGTACTGAAAAGTTGTGGCAAAGTCGTGGCAAAGTACTGAAAAGAGTGGCAAAGTACTGAAAAGTTGTGGCATAGTCGTGGCAAAGTACTGAAAAGTGTGGCAAAGTACTGAAAAGTTGTGGCGAGTGCTGAAAAGTCGTGGCAATGTACTGAAAAGTGTGGCAAAGTACTGAAAAGTTGTGGCAAAGTGCTGAAAAGTCGTGGCAAAGTCGTGGCAAAGTACTGAAAAGTGTGGCAAAGTACTGAAAAGTTGTGGCAAAGTACTGAAAAGAGTGGCAAAGTGCTGCAAAGTCGTGGTAAAGTACTGAAAAGTGTTGCAAAGTACTGAAAAGTTGTGGCAAAGTGCTGAAAAGTGTGGCAAAGTGCTGCAAAGTCGTGGCAAAGTACTGAAAAGTTGTGGCAAAGTCGTGGCAAAGTACTGAAAAGTGTGGCAAAGTACTGAAAAGTTGTGGCGAAGTACTGAAAATTCGTGGCAATGTACTGAAAAGTGTGGCAAAGTACTGAAAATTTGTGGCAAAGTGCTGAAAAGTCGTGGCAAAATCGTGGCAAAGTGCTGAAAAGTGTGGCAAAGGACTGAAAAGTTGTGGCAAAGTGCTGAAAAGTGTGGCAAAGTACTGAAAAGTAGTGGCGAAGTGCTGAAAAGTCGTGGCAAAGTACTGAAAAGTGTGGCAAAGTACTGAAAAGTTGTGGCAAAGTCGTGGCAAAGTACTGAAAAGAGTGGCAAAGTACTGAAAAGTTGTGGCAAAGTCGTGGCAAAGTACTGAAAAGTGTGGCAAAGTACTGAAAAGTTGTGGCGAGTGCTGAAAAGTCGTGGCAATGTACTGAAAAGTGTGGCAAAGTACTGAAAAGTTGTGGCAAAGTGCTGAAAAGTCGTGGCAAAGTACTGAAAAGTGTGGCAAAGTACTGAAAAGTTGTGGCAAAGTCGTGGCAAAGTACTGAAAAGAGTGGCAAAGTGCTGCAAAGTCGTGGCAAAGTACTGAAATGTGTGGCAAAGTACTGCAAAGTCGTGGCAAAGTACTGAAAAGTGTGGCAAATTAATGAAAAGTTGTGGCAAAGTGCAGAAAAGTGTGGCAAAGTGCTGCAAAGTCGTGGTAAAGTACTGAAAAGTGTTGCAAAGTACTGAAAAGTTGTGGCAAAGTGCTGAAAAATGTGGCAAAGTGCTGCAAAGTCGTGGCAAAGTACTGAAAAGTGTGGCAAAGTAAAGAAAAGTTGTGGCAAAGTTGTGGCAAAGTGCTGAAAAGTGTGGCAAAGTACTGAAGTGTTGTGGCAGTGTGCTGAAAAGTAGTGGCAAAGTACTGAAAAGTCGTGGCAAAGTCGTGGCAAAGTACTGAAAAGTGTGGCAAAGTACTGAAAAGTTGTGGCGAAGTGCTGAAAAGTCGAGGCAAAGTACTGAAAAGTGTGGCAAAGTACTGAAGAGTTGTGGCAAAGTGCTGAAAAGTGTGGCAAAGTACTGAAAAGTTGTGGCAAAGTGCTGAAAAGTGTGGCAAAGTACTGAAAAGTTGTGGCAAAGTGCTGAAAAGTAGTGGCAAAGTACTGAAAAGTCGTGGCAAAGTCGTTGCAAAGTACTGAAAAGTGAGGCAAAGTACTGAAAATTTGTGGCGAAGTGCTGAAAAATCGTGGCAAAGTACTGAAAAGTGTGGCAAAGTACTGAATAGTTGTGCTGAAGTCGTGGCAAAGTACTGAAAAGAGTGCCAAAGTACTGAAAAGTTGTGGCAAAGTCGTGGCAAAGTACTGAAAAGTGTGGCAAAGTACTGAAAAGTTGTGGCGAAGTGCTGAAAAGTCGTGGCAAAGTACTGAAAAGTGTGGCAAAGTACGGAAAAGTGTGGCAAAGTGCAGCAAAGTCGTGGCAAAGTACTGAAAAGTGTGGCAAAGTAAAGAAAAGTTGTGGCAAAGTGCTGAAAAGTGTGGCAAAGTACTGAAAAGTTGTGGCAAAGTGCTGAAAAGTAGTGGCAAAGTACTGAAAAGTCGTTTCAAAGTCGTGGCAAAGTACTGAAAAGTGTGGCAAAGTACTGAAAAGTTGTGACAAAGTGCTGAAAAGTGTGGCAAAGTGCTGCAAAGTCGTGGCAAAGTACTGAAAAGTGTGGCAAAGTAAAGAAAAGTTGTGGCAAAGTGCTGAAAAGTGTGGCAAAGTACTGAAAAGTTGTGGCAAAGTGCTGAAAAGGAGTGGCAAAGTACTGAAAAGTCGTGGCAAAGTCGTGGCAAAGTACTGAAAAGTGTGGCAAAGTACTGAAAAGTTGTGGCAAAGTCGTGGCTAAGTACTGAAAAGAGTGGCAAAGTACTGAAAAGTTGTGGCAAAGTGCTGCAAAGTCGTGGCAAAGTACTGAAAAGTGTGGCAAAGTACTGAAAAGTTGTGGCAAAGTTCTGAAAAGTAGTGGCATAGTACTGAAAAGTCGTGGCAAAGTCGTGGCAAAGTACTGAAAAGTGTGACAAAGTACTGAAAAGTTGTGGCAAAGTGCTGAAAATTCGTGGCAAAGTACTGAAAAGTGTGGCAAAGTACTGAAGGGTTGTGGCAAAGTCGTGGCAAAGTACTGAAAAGAGTGGCAAAGTGCTGCAAAGTCGTGGCAAAGAACTGAAAAGTGTGGCAAAGTACTGAAAAGTTGTGGCAAAGTGCTGAAAAGTGTGGCAAAGTGCTGCAAAGTCGTGGCAAAGCACTGAAAAGTGTGGCAAAGTACTGAAAAGTTGTGGCAAAGTGCTGAAAAGTGTGGCAAAGTACTGAAAAGTAGTGGCGAAGTGCTGAAAAGTCGTGGCAAAGTACTGAAAAGTGTGGCAAAGTACTGAAAAGTTGTGGCAAAGTCGTGGCAAAGTACTGAAAAGAGTGGCAAAGTACTGAAAAGTTGTGGCAAAGTCGTGGCAAAGTACTGAAAAGTGTGGCAAAGTACTGAAAAGTTGTGGCGAGTGCTGAAAAGTCGTGGCAATGTACTGAAAAGTGTGGCAAAGTACTGAAAAGTTGTGGCAAAGTGCTGAAAAGTCGTGGCAAAGTCGTGGCAAAGTACTGAAAAGTGTGGCAAAGTACAGAAAAGTTGTGGCAAAGTCGTGGCAATGTACTGAAAAGAGTGGCAAAGTGCTGCAAAGTCGTGGCAAAGTACTGAAAAGTGTGGCAAAGTACTGCAAAGTCGTGGCAAAGTACTGAAAAGTGTGGCAAAGTAATGAAAAGTTGTGGCAAAGTGCTGAAAAGTGTGGCAAAGTGCTGCAAAGTCGTGGTAAAGTACTGAAAAGTGTGGCAAAGTACTAAAAAGTTGTGGCAAAGTGCTGAAAAGTGTGGCAAAGTGCTGCAAAGTCGTGGCAAAGTACTGAAAAGTGTGGCAAAGTAAAGAAAAGTTGTAGCAAAGTGCTGAAAAGTGTGGCAAAGTACTGAAAAGTTGTGGCAAAGTGCTGAAAAGTAGTGGCAAAGTACTGAAAAGTCGTGGCAAAGTACTGAAAAGTGTGGCAAAGTACTGAAGAGTTGTGGCAAAGTCGTGGCAAAGTACTGAAAAGAGTGGCAAAGTGCTGCAAAGTCGTGGCAAAGTACTGAAAACAGTGGTAAAGTACTGAAAAGTTGTGGCAAAGTGCTGAAAAGTGTGGCAAAGTGCTGCAAAGTCGTGGCAAAGTGCTGTAAAGTGTGGCAAAGGACTGAAAAGTTGTGGCAAAGTGCTGAAAAGTGTGGCAAAGTACTGAAAAGAAGTGGCGAAGTGCTGAAAAGTCGTGGCAAAGTACTGAAAAGTGTGGCAAAGTACTGAAAAGTTGTGGCAAAGTCGTGGCAAAGTACTGAAAAGAGTGGCAAAGTACTGAAAAGTTGTGGCAAAGTCGTGGCAAAGTACTGAAAAGTGTGGCAAAGTACTGAAAAGTTGTGGCGAGTGCTGAAAAGTCGTGGCAATGTACTGAAAAGTGTGGCAAAGTACTGAAAAGTTGTGGCAAAGTGCTGAAAAGTCGTGGCAAAGTCGTGGCAAAGTACTGAAAAGTGTGGCAAAGTACTGAAAAGTTGTGGCGAGTGCTGAAAAGTCGTAGCAATGTACTGAAAAGTGTGGCAAAGTACTGAAAAGTTGTGGCAAAGTGCTGAAAAGTCGTGGCAAAGTCGTGGCAATGTACTGAAAAGAGTGGCAAAGTGCTGCAAAGTCGTGGCAAAGTACTGAAAAGTGTGGCAAAGTACTGCAAAGTCGTGGCAAAGTACTGAAAAGTGTGGCAAAGTAATGAAAAGTTGTGGCAAAGTGCTGAAAAGTGTGGCAAAGTGCTGCAAAGTCGTGGTAAAGTACTGAAAAGTGTGGCAAAGTACTAAAAAGTTGTGGCAAAGTGCTGAAAAGTGTGGCAAAGTGCTGCAAAGTCGTGGCAAAGTACTGAAAAGTGTGGCAAAGTAAAGAAAAGTTGTAGCAAAGTGCTGAAAAGTGTGGCAAAGTACTGAAAAGTTGTGGCAAAGTGCTGAAAAGTAGTGGCAAAGTACTGAAAAGTCGTGGCAAAGTACTGAAAAGTGTGGTAAAGTACTGAAGAGTTGTGGCAAAGTCGTGGCAAAGTACTGAAAAGAGTGGCAAAGTGCTGCAAAGTCGTGGCAAAGTACTGAAAAGTGTGGCAAAGTGCTGCAAAGTCGTGGCAAAGTGCTGAAAAGTGTGGCAAAGGACTGAAAAGTTGTGGAAAAGTGTGGCAAAGTACTGAAAAGTAGTGGCGAAGTGCTGAAAAGTCGTGGCAAAGTACTGAAAAGTGTGGCAAAGTACTGAAAAGTTGTGGCAAAGTCGTGGCAAAGTACTGAAAAGAGTGGCAAAGTACTGAAAAGTTGTGGCAAAGTCGTGGCAAAGTACTGAAAAGTGTGGCAAAGTACTGAAAAGTTGTGGCAAAGTCGTGGCAAAGTACTGAAAAGAGTGGCAAAGTACTGAAAAGTTGTGGCAAAGTCGTGGCAAAGTACTGAAAAGTGTGGCAAAGTACTGAAAAGTTGTGGCGAGTGCTGAAAAGTCGTGGCAAAGTACTGAAAAGTGTGGCAAAGTACTGAAAAGTTGTGGCAAAGTCGTGGCAAAGTACTGAAAAGAGTGGCAAAGTACTGAAAAGTTGTGGCAAAGTCGTGGCAAAGTACTGAAAAGTGTGGCAAAGTACTGAAAAGTTGTGGCGAGTGCTGAAAAGTCGTGGCAATGTACTGAAAAGTGTGGCAAAGTACTGAAAAGTTGTGGCAAAGTGCTGAAAAGTCGTGGCAAAGTCGTGGCAAAGTACTGAAAAGTGTGGCAAAGTACTGAAAAGTTGTGGCGAGTGCTGAAAAGTCGTAGCAATGTACTGAAAAGTGTGGCAAAGTACTGAAAAGTTGTGGCAAAGTGCTGAAAAGTCGTGGCAAAGTCGTGGCAATGTACTGAAAAGAGTGGCAAAGTGCTGCAAAGTCGTGGCAAAGTACTGAAAAGTGTGGCAAAGTACTGCAAAGTCGTGGCAAAGTACTGAAAAGTGTGGCAAAGTAATGAAAAGTTGTGGCAAAGTGCTGAAAAGTGTGGCAAAGTGCTGCAAAGTCGTGGTAAAGTACTGAAAAGTGTGGCAAAGTACTAAAAAGTTGTGGCAAAGTGCTGAAAAGTGTGGCAAAGTGCTGCAAAGTCGTGGCAAAGTACTGAAAAGTGTGGCAAAGTAAAGAAAAGTTGTAGCAAAGTGCTGAAAAGTGTGGCAAAGTACTGAAAAGTTGTGGCAAAGTGCTGAAAAGTAGTGGCAAAGTACTGAAAAGTCGTGGCAAAGTACTGAAAAGTGTGGTAAAGTACTGAAGAGTTGTGGCAAAGTCGTGGCAAAGTACAGAAAAGAGTGGCAAAGTGCTGCAAAGTCGTGGCAAAGTACTGAAAAGTGTGGCAAAGTGCTGCAAAGTCGTGGCAAAGTGCTGAAAAGTGTGGCAAAGGACTGAAAAGTTGTGGAAAAGTGTGGCAAAGTACTGAAAAGTAGTGGCGAAGTGCTGAAAAGTCGTGGCAAAGTACTGAAAAGTGTGGCAAAGTACTGAAAAGTTGTGGCAAAGTCGTGGCAAAGTACTGAAAAGAGTGGCAAAGTACTGAAAAGTTGTGGCAAAGTCGTGGCAAAGTACTGAAAAGTGTGGCAAAGTACTGAAAAGTTGTGGCAAATCGTGGCAAAGTACTGAAAAGAGTGGCAAAGTACTGAAAAGTTGTGGCAAAGTCGTGGCAAAGTACTGAAAAGTGTGGCAAAGTACTGAAAAGTTGTGGCGAGTGCTGAAAAGTCGTGGCAATGTACTGAAAAGTGTGGCAAAGTACTGAAAAGTTGTGGCAAAGTGCTGAAAAGTCGTGGCAAAGTCTTGGCAAAGTACTGAAAAGTGTGGCAAAGTACTGAAAAGTTGTGGCAAAGTCGTGGCAAAGTACTGAAAAGAGTGGCAAAGTGCTGCAAAGTCGTGGCAAAGTACTGAAAAGTGTGGCAAAGTACTGCAAAGTCGTGGCAAAGTACTGAAAAGTGTGGCAAAGTAATGAAAAGTTGTGGCAAGTGCTGAAAAGTGTGGCAAAGTGCTGCAAAGTCGAGGTAAAGTACTGAAAAGTGTGGCAAAGTACTAAAAAGTTGTGGCAAAGTGCTGAAAAGTGTGGCAAAGTGCTGCAAAGTCGTGGCAAAGTACTGAAAAGTGTGGCAAAGTAAAGAAAAGTTGTGGCAAAGTGCTGAAAAGTGTGGCAAAGTACTGAAAAGTTGTGGCAGTGAGCTGAAAAGTAGTGGCAAAGTACTGAAAAGTCGTGGCAAAGTCGTGGCAAAGTACTGAAAAGTGTGGCAAAGTACTGAAAAGTTGTGGCAAAGTGCTGAAAAGTCGAGGCAAAGTACTGAAAAGTGTGGCAAAGTACTGAAGAGTTGTGCCAAAGTGCTGAAAAGTGTGGCAAAGTACTGAAAAGTTGTGGCAAAGTGCTGAAAAGTGAGGGAAAGTACTGAAAAGTTGTGGCAAAGTACTGAAAAGTAGTGGCAAAGTACTGAAAAGTCGTGGCAAAGTCGTGGCAAAGTACTGAAAAGTGAGGCAAAGTACTGAAAAGTTGTGGCGAAGTGCTGAAAAGTCGTGGCAAAGTACTGAAAAGTGTGGCAAAGTACTGCAAAGTTGTGGCGAAGTCGTGGCAAAGTACTGAAAAGAGTGGCAAAGTGCTGCAAAGTCGTGGCAAAGTACTGGAAAGTGTGGCAAAGTACTGAAAAGTTGTGGCAAAGTGCTGAAAAGTGTGGCAAAGTACTGAAAAGTTGTGGCAAAGTGCTGAAAAGTGTGGCAAAGTGCAGCAAAGTCGAGGCAAAGTACTGAAAAGTGTGGCAAAGTAAAGAAAAGTTGTGGCAAAGTGCTGAAAAGTGTGGCAAAGTACTGAAAAGTTGTGGCAAAGTGCTGAAAAGTAGTGGCAAAGTACTGAAAAGTCGTGGCAAAGTCGTGGCAAAGTACTGAAAAGAGTGGCAAAGTACTGAAAAGTTGTGGCAAAGTGCTGAAAAGTGTGGCAAAGTGCTGCAAATTCGTGGCAAAGTACTGAAAAGTGTGGCAAAGTAAAGAAAAGTTGTGGCAAAGTTCTGAAAAGTAGTGGCAAAGTACTGAAAAGTCGTGGCAAAGTCGTGGCAAAGTACTGAAAAGTGTGACAAAGTACTGTAAAGTTGTGGCAAAGTGCTGAAAAGTCGTGGCAAAGTACTGAAAAGTGTGGCAAAGTACTGAAGGGTTGTGGCAAAGTCGTGGCAAAGTACTGAAAAGAGTGGCAAAGTGCTGCAAAGTCGTGGCAAAGAACTGAAAAGTGTGGCAAAGTACTGAAAAGTTGTGGCGAAGTGCTGAAAAGTCGTGGCAATGTACTGAAAAGTGTGGCAAAGTACTGAAAAGTTGTGGCAAAGTGCTGAAAAGTCGTGGCAAAGTCGTGGCAAAGTACTGAAAAGTGAGGCAAAGTACTGAAAAGTTGTGGCAAAGTGCTGAAAAGTGTGGCAAAGTGCTGCAAAGTCGTGGCAAAGTACTGAAAAGTGTGGCAAAGTACTGAAAAGTTGTGGCAAAGTACTGAAAAGTGTGGCAAAGTACTGAAAAGTAGTGGCGAAGTGCTGAAAAGTCGTGGCAAAGTACAGAAAAGTGTGGCAAAGTACTGAAAAGTTGTGGCAAAGTCGTGGCAAAGTACTAAAAAGAGTGGCAAAATACTGAAAAGTTGTGGCAAAGTCGTGGCAAAGTACTGAAAAGTGTGGCAAAGTACTGAAATTTTGTGGCGAAGTGCTGAAAAGTCGTGGCAAAGTACTGAAAAGTTGTGGCAAAGTCGTGGCAAAGTACTGAAAAGTGTGGCAAAGTACTGAAAAGTTGTGGCAAAGTCGTGGCTAAGTACTGAAAAGAGTGGCAAAGCACTGAAAAGTTGTGGCAAAGTGCTGCAAAGTCGTGGCAAAGTACTGAAAAGTGTGGCAAAGTACTGAAAAGTTGTGGCAAAGTGCTGAAAAGTGTGGCAAAGTACTGAAAAGTTGTGGCAAAGTGCTGAAAAGTGTGGCAAAGTACTGAAAAGTTGTGGCAAAGTTCTGAAAAGTAGTGGCAAAGTACTGAAAAGTCGTGGCAAAGTCGTGGCAAAGTACTGAAAAGTTGTGGCAAAGTCGTGGCTAAGTACTGAAAAGAGTGGCAAAGTACTGAAAAGTTGTGGCAAAGTGCTGCAAAGTCGTGGCAAAGTACTGAAAAGTGTGGCAAAGTACTGAAAAGTTGTGGCAAAGTGCTGAAAAGTGTGGCAAAGTACTGAAAAGTTGTGGCAAAGTGCTTAAAAGTGTGGCAAAGTACTGAAAAGTTGTGGCAAAGTTCTGAAAAGTAGTGGCAAAGTACTGAAAAGTCGTGGCAAAGTCGTGGCAAAGTACTGAAAAGTGTGACAAAGTACTGAAAAGTTGTGGCAAAGTGCTGAAAAGTCGTGGCAAAGTACTGAAAAGTGTGGCAAAGTACTGAAGGGTTGTGGCAAAGTCGTGGCAAAGTACTGATAAGAGTGGCAAAGTGCTGCAAAGTCGTGGCAAAGAACTGAAAAGTGTGGCAAAGTACTGAAAAGTTGTGGCGAAGTGCTGAAAAGTCGTGGCACTGTACTGAAAAGTGTGGCAAAGTACTGAAAAGTTGTGGCAAAGTGCTGAAAAGTCGTGGCAAAGTCGTGGCAAAGTACTGAAAAGTGAGGCAAAGTACTGAAAAGTTGTGGCAAAGTACTGAAAAGTGTGGCAAAGTACTGCAAAGTCGTGGCAAAGTACTGAAAAGTGTGGCAAAGTACTGAAAAGTTGTGGCAAAGTACTGAAAAGTGTGGCAAAGTACTGAAAAGTAGTGGCGAAGTGCTGAAAAGTCGTGGCAAAGTACTGGAAAGTGTGGCAAAGTACTGAAAAGTTGTGGCAAAGTGCTGAAAAGTGTGGCAAAGTACTGAAAAGTTGTGGCAAAGTGCTGAAAAGTGTGGCAAAGTGCAGCAAAGTCGAGGCAAAGTACTGAAAAGTGTGGCAAAGTAAAGAAAAGTTGTGGCAAAGTGCTGAAAAGTGTGGCAAAGTACTGAAAAGTTGTGGCAAAGTGCTGAAAAGTAGTGGCAAAGTACTGAAAAGTCGTGGCAAAGTCGTGGCAAAGTACTGAAAAGAGTGGCAAAGTACTGAAAAGTTGTAAAGTGCTGAAAAGTGTGGCAAAGTGCTGCAAATTCGTGGCAAAGTACTGAAAAGTGTGGCAAAGTAAAGAAAAGTTGTGGCAAAGTTCTGAAAAGTAGTGGCAAAGTACTGAAAAGTCGTGGCAAAGTCGTGGCAAAGTACTGAAAAGTGTGACAAAGTACTGTAAAGTTGTGGCAAAGTGCTGAAAAGTCGTGGCAAAGTACTGAAAAGTGTGGCAAAGTACTGAAGGGTTGTGGCAAAGTCGTGGCAAAGTACTGAAAAGAGTGGCAAAGTGCTGCAAAGTCGTGGCAAAGAACTGAAAAGTGTGGCAAAGTACTGAAAAGTTGTGGCGAAGTGCTGAAAAGTCGTGGCAATGTACTGAAAAGTGTGGCAAAGTACTGAAAAGTTGTGGCAAAGTGCTGAAAAGTCGTGGCAAAGTCGTGGCAAAGTACTGAAAAGTGAGGCAAAGTACTGAAAAGTTGTGGCAAAGTGCTGAAAAGTGTGGCAAAGTGCTGCAAAGTCGTGGCAAAGTACTGAAAAGTGTGGCAAAGTACTGAAAAGTTGTGGCAAAGTACTGAAAAGTGTGGCAAAGTACTGAAAAGTAGTGGCGAAGTGCTGAAAAGTCGTGGCAAAGTACAGAAAAGTGTGGCAAAGTACTGAAAAGTTGTGGCAAAGTCGTGGCAAAGTACTAAAAAGAGTGGCAAAATACTGAAAAGTTGTGGCAAAGTCGTGGCAAAGTACTGAAAAGTGTGGCAAAGTACTGAAATTTTGTGGCGAAGTGCTGAAAAGTCGTGGCAAAGTACTGAAAAGTTGTGGCAAAGTCGTGGCAAAGTACTGAAAAGTGTGGCAAAGTACTGAAAAGTTGTGGCAAAGTGCTGAAAAGTGTGGCAAAGTACTGAAAAGTTGTGGCAAAGTGCTGAAAAGTGTGGCAAAGTGCAGCAAAGTCGAGGCAAAGTACTGAAAAGTGTGGCAAAGTAAAGAAAAGTTGTGGCAAAGTGCTGAAAAGTGTGGCAAAGTACTGAAAAGTTGTGGCAAAGTGCTGAAAAGTAGTGGCAAAGTACTGAAAAGTCGTGGCAAAGTCGTGGCAAAGTACTGAAAAGAGTGGCAAAGTACTGAAAAGTTGTAAAGTGCTGAAAAGTGTGGCAAAGTGCTGCAAATTCGTGGCAAAGTACTGAAAAGTGTGGCAAAGTAAAGAAAAGTTGTGGCAAAGTTCTGAAAAGTAGTGGCAAAGTACTGAAAAGTCGTGGCAAAGTCGTGGCAAAGTACTGAAAAGTGTGACAAAGTACTGTAAAGTTGTGGCAAAGTGCTGAAAAGTCGTGGCAAAGTACTGAAAAGTGTGGCAAAGTACTGAAGGGTTGTGGCAAAGTCGTGGCAAAGTACTGAAAAGAGTGGCAAAGTGCTGCAAAGTCGTGGCAAAGAACTGAAAAGTGTGGCAAAGTACTGAAAAGTTGTGGCGAAGTGCTGAAAAGTCGTGGCAATGTACTGAAAAGTGTGGCAAAGTACTGAAAAGTTGTGGCAAAGTGCTGAAAAGTCGTGGCAAAGTCGTGGCAAAGTACTGAAAAGTGAGGCAAAGTACTGAAAAGTTGTGGCAAAGTGCTGAAAAGTGTGGCAAAGTGCTGCAAAGTCGTGGCAAAGTACTGAAAAGTGTGGCAAAGTACTGAAAAGTTGTGGCAAAGTACTGAAAAGTGTGGCAAAGTACTGAAAAGTAGTGGCGAAGTGCTGAAAAGTCGTGGCAAAGTACAGAAAAGTGTGGCAAAGTACTGAAAAGTTGTGGCAAAGTCGTGGCAAAGTACTAAAAAGAGTGGCAAAATACTGAAAAGTTGTGGCAAAGTCGTGGCAAAGTACTGAAATGTTGTGGCAAAGTCGTGGCAAAGTACTGAAAAGTGTGGCAAAGTACTGAAAAGTTGTGGCAAAGTCGTGGCTAAGTACTGAAAAGAGTGGCAAAGCACTGAAAAGTTGTGGCAAAGTGCTGCAAAGTCGTGGCAAAGTACTGAAAAGTGTGGCAAAGTACTGAAAAGTTGTGGCAAAGTGCTGAAAAGTGTGGCAAAGTACTGAAAAGTTGTGGCAAAGTGCTGAAAAGTGTGGCAAAGTACTGAAAAGTTGTGGCAAAGTTCTGAAAAGTAGTGGCAAAGTACTGAAAAGTCGTGGCAAAGTCGTGGCAAAGTACTGAAAAGTTGTGGCAAAGTCGTGGCTAAGTCGTGGCAAAGTACTGAAAAGTGTGGCAAAGTACTGAAAAGTTGTGGCAAAGTGCTGAAAAGTGTGGCAAAGTACTGAAAAGTTGTGGCAAAGTGCTTAAAAGTGTGGCAAAGTACTGAAAAGTTGTGGCAAAGTTCTGAAAAGTAGTGGCAAAGTACTGAAAAGTCGTGGCAAAGTCGTGGCAAAGTACTGAAAAGTGTGACAAAGTACTGAAAAGTTGTGGCAAAGTGCTGAAAAGTCGTGGCAAAGTACTGAAAAGTGTGGCAAAGTACTGAAGGGTTGTGGCAAAGTCGTGGCAAAGTACTGATAAGAGTGGCAAAGTGCTGCAAAGTCGTGGCAAAGAACTGAAAAGTGTGGCAAAGTACTGAAAAGTTGTGGCGAAGTGCTGAAAAGTCGTGGCAATGTACTGAAAAGTGTGGCAAAGTACTGAAAAGTTGTGGCAAAGTGCTGAAAAGTCGTGGCAAAGTCGTGGCAAAGTACTGAAAAGTGAGGCAAAGTACTGAAAAGTTGTGGCAAAGTACTTAAAAGTGTGGCAAAGTACTGCAAAGTCGTGGCAAAGTACTGAAAAGTGTGGCAAAGTACTGAAAAGTTGTGGCAAAGTACTGAAAAGTGTGGCAAAGTACTGAAAAGTAGTGGCGAAGTGCTGAAAAGTCGTGGCAAAGTACTGAAAAGTGTGGCAAAGTACTGAAAAGTTGTGGCAAAGTCGTGGCAAAGTACTGAAAAGAGTGGCAAAGTACTGAAAAGTTGTGGCAAAGTCGTGGCAAAGTACTGAAAAGTGTGGCAAAGTACTGAAATTTTGTGGCGAAGTGCTGAAAAGTCGTGGCAAAGTACTGAAAAGTTGTGGCAAAGTACTGAAAAGTTGTGGCAAAGTGCTGAAAAGTGTGGCAAAGTACTGAAAAGTTGTGGCAAAGTGCTGAAAAGTAGTTGCAAAGTACTGAAAAGTCGTGGCAAAGTACTGAAAAGTGTGGCAAAGTACTGAAGAGTTGTGGCAAAGTCGTGGCAAAGTACTGAAAAGAGTGGCAAAGTGCTGCAAAGTCGTGGCAAAGTACTGAAAACAGTGGCAAAAACTGAAAAGTTGTGGCAAAGTGCTGAAAAGTGTGGCAAAGTGCTGCAAAGTCGTGGCAAAGTGCTGAAAAGTGTGGCAAAGGACTGAAAAGTTGTGGCAAAGTGCTGAAAAGTGAGGCAAAGTACTGAAAAGTAGTGGCGAAGTGCTGAAAAGTCGTGGCAAAGTACTGAAAAGTGTGGCAAAGTACTGAAAAGTTGTGGCAAAGTCGTGGCAAAGTACTGAAAAGAGTGGCAAAGTACTGAAAAGTTGTGGCAAAGTCGTGGCAAAGTACTGAAAAGTGTGGCAAAGTACTGAAAAGTTGTGGCGAGTGCTGAAAAGTCGTGGCAATGTACTGAAAAGTGTGGCAAAGCACTGAAAAGTTGTGGCAAAGTGCTGAAAAGTCGTGGCAAAGTCGTGGCAAAGTACTGAAAAGTGTGGCAAAGTACTGAAAAGTTGTGGCAAAGTCGTGGCAAAGTACTGAAAAGAGTGGCAAAGTGCTGCAAAGTCGTGGCAAAGTACTGAAAAGTGTGGCAAAGTACTGCAAAGTCGTGGCAAAGTACTGAAAAGTGTGGCAAAGTAATGAAAAGTTGTGGCAAAGTGCTGAAAAGTGTGGCAAAGTGCTGCAAAGTCGTGGTAAAGTACTGAAAAGTGTTGCAAAGTACGGAAAAGTTGTGGCAAAGTGCTGAAAAGTGTGGCAAAGTGCTGCAAAGTCGTGGCAAAGTACTGAAAAGTGTGGCAAAGTAAAGAAAAGTTGTGGCAAAGTGCTGAAAAGTGTGGCAAAGTACTGAAAAGTTGTGGCAGTGTGCTGAAAAGTAGTGGCAAAGTACTGAAAAGTCGTGGCAAAGTCGTGGCAAAGTACTGAAAAGTGTGGCAAAGTACTGAAAAGTTGTGGCGAAGTGCTGAAAAGTCGAGGCAAAGTACTGAAAAGTGTGGCAAAGTACTGAAGAGTTGTGGCAAATGGCTGAAAAGTGTGGCAAAGTACTGAAAAGTTGTGGCAAAGTGCTGAAAAGTGTGGCAAAGTACTGAAAAGTTGTGGCAAAGTGCTGAAAAGTAGTGGCAAAGTACTGAAAAGTCGTGGCAAAGTCGTGGCAAAGTACTGAAAAGTGAGGCAAAGTACTGAAAAGTTGTGGCAAAGTACTGAAAAGTGTGGCAAAGTACTGAAAAGTAGTGGCGAAGTGCTGAAAAGTCGTGGCAAAGTACTGAAAAGTGTGGCAAAGTACTGAAAAGTTGTGGCAAAGTCGTGGCAAAGTACTGAAAAGAGTGGCAAAGTACTGAAAAGTTGTGGCAAAGTCGTGGCAACGTACTGAAAAGTGTGGCAAAGTGCTGCAAAGTCGTGGCAAAGTACTGAAAAGTGTGGCAAAGTACTGAAAAGTTGTGGCAAAGTGCTGAAAAGTGTGGCAAAGTACTGAAAAGTAGTGGCGAAGTGCTGAAAAGTCGTGGCAAAGTACTTAAAAGTGTGGCAAAGTACTGAAAAGTTGTGGCAAAGTCGTGGCAAAGTACTGAAAAGAGTGGCAAAGTACTGAAAAGTTGTGGCAAAGTCGTGGCAAAGTACTGAAAAGTGTGGCAAAGTACTGAAATTTTGTGGCGAAGTGCTGAAAAGTCGTGGCAAAGTACTGAAAAGTGTGGCAAAGTACTGAAAAGTAGTGGCAAAGTGCTGAAAAGTGTGGCAAAGTACTGAAAAGTTGTGGCAAAGTGCTTAAAAGTGTGGCAAAGTACTGAAAAGTTGTGGCAAAGTGCTGAAAAGTAGTGGCAAAGTACTGAAAAGTCGTGGCAAAGTACTGAAAAGTGTGGCAAAGTACTGAAGAGTTGTGGCAAAGTCGTGGCAAAGTACTCAAAAGAGTGGCAAAGTGCTGCAAAGTCGTGGCAAAGTACTGAAAAGTGTGGGAAAGTACTGAAAAGTTTGGGCAAAGTGCTGAAAAGTGTGGCAAAGTGCTGCAAAGTCGTGGCAAAGTGCTGAAAGGTGTGGCAAAGGACTGAAAAGTTGTGGCAAAGTGCTGAAAAGTGTGGCAAAGTACTGAAAAGTAGTGGCGAAGTGCTGAAAAGTCGTGGCAAAGTACTGAAAAGTGTGGCAAAGTACTGAAAAGTTGTGGCGAGTGCTGAAAAGTCGTGGCAATGTACTGAAAAGTGTGGCAACGTACTGAAAAGTTGTGGCAAAGTGCTGAAAAGTCGTGGCAAAGTCGTGGCAAAGTACTGAAAAGTTGTGGCAAAGTGCTGAAAAGTCGTGGCAAAGTACTGAAAAGTGTGGCAAAGTACTGAAGAGTTGTGGCAAATTCGTGGCAAAGTACTGAAAAGAGTGGCAAAGTGCTGCAAAGTCGTGGCAAAGAACTGAAAAGTGTGGCAAAGTACTGAAAAGTTGTTGCAAAGTGCTGAAAAGTGTGGCAAAGTGCTGCAAAGTCGTGGCAAAGTACTGAAAAGTGTGGCAAAGTACTGAAAAGTTGTGGCAAAGTACTGAAAAGTGTGGCAATGTACTGAAAAGTAGTGGCGAAGTGCTGAAAAGTCGTGGCAAAGTACTGAAAAGTGTAGCAAAGTACTGAAAAGTTGTGGCAAAGTCGTGGCAAAGTACTGAAAAGAGTGGCAAAGTACTGAAAAGTTGTGGCAAAGTCGTGGCAAAGTACTGAAAAGTGTGGCAAAGTACTGAAAAGTTGTGGCGAAGTGATGAAACGTCGTGGCAAAGTACTGAAAAGTGTGGCAAAGTACTGAAAAGTTGTGGCAAAGTACTGAAAAGTGTGGCAATGTACTGAAAAGTAGTGGCGAAGTGCTGAAAAGTCGTGGCAAAGTACTGAAAAGTGTAGCAAAGTACTGAAAAGTTGTGGCAAAGTCGTGGCAAAGTACTGAAAAGAGTGGCAAAGTACTGAAAAGTTGTGGCAAAGTCGTGGCAAAGTACTGAAAAGTGTGGCAAAGTACTGAAAAGTTGTGGCGAAGTGCTGAAACGTCGTGGCAAAGTACTGAAAAGTGTGGCAAAGTACTGAAAAGTAGTGGCAAAGTGCTGAAAAGTGTGGCAAAGTACTGAAAAGTTGTGGCAAAGTGCTGAAAAGTGTGGCAAAGTACTGAAAAGTTGTGGCAAAGTACTGAAAAGTTGTGGCAAAGTACTGAAAAGTGTGGCAATGTACTGAAAAGTAGTGGCGAAGTGCTGAAAAGTCGTGGCAAAGTACTGAAAAGTGTAGCAAAGTACTGAAAAGTTGTGGCAAAGTCGTGGCAAAGTACTGAAAAGAGTGGCAAAGTACTGAAAAGTTGTGGCAAAGTCGTGACAAAGTACTGAAAAGTGTGGCAAAGTACTGAAAAGTTGTGGCGAAGTGCTGAAACGTCGTGGCAAAGTACTGAAAAGTGTGGCAAAGTACTGAAAAGTAGTGGCAAAGTGCTGAAAAGTGTGGCAAAGTACTGAAAAGTTGTGGCAAAGTGCTGAAAAGTGTGGCAAAGTACTGAAAAGTTGTGGCAAAGTGCTGAAAAGTAGTGGCAAAGTACTGAAAAGTCGTGGCAAAGTACTGAAAAGTGTGGCAAAGTACTGAAGAGTTGTGGCAAAGTCGTGGCAAAGTACTGAAAAGAGTGGCAAAGTGCTGCAAAGTCGTGGCATGGTACTGAAAAGTGTGGCAAAGTACTGAAAAGTTGTGGCAAAGTGCTGAAAAGTGTGGCAAAGTACTGAAAAGTTGTTGCAAAGTGCTGAAAAGTGTGGCAAAGTGCTGCAAAGTCGTGGCAAAGTATTGAAAAGTGTGGCAAAGTACTGAACAGTTGTGGCAAAGTACTGAAAAGTGTGGCAAAGTACTGAAAAGTAGTGGCGAAGTGCTGAAAAGTCATGGCAAAGTACTGAAAAGTGTGGCAAAGTACTGAAAAGTTGTGGCAAAGTCGTGGCAAAGTACTGAAAAGAGTGGCAAAGTACTGAAAAGTTGTGGCAAAGTCGTGGCAAAGTACTGAAAAGTGTGGCAAAGTACTGAAATTTTGTGGCGAAGTGCTGAAAAGTCGTGGCAAAGTACTGAAAAGTTGTGGCAAAGTACTGAAAAGTTGTGGCAAAGTGCTGAAAAGTGTGGCAAAGTACTGAAAAGTTGTGGCAAAGTGCTGAAAAGTAGTTGCAAAGTACTGAAAAGTCGTGCAAAGTACTGAAAAGTGTGGCAAAGTACTGATGAGTTGTGGCAAAGTCGTGGCAAAGTACTGAAAAGAGTGGCAAAGTGCTGCAAAGTCGTGGCAAAGTAATGAAAACAGTGGCAAAAACTGAAAAGTTGTGGCAAAGTGCTGAAAAGTGTGGCAAAGTGCTGCAAAGTCGTGGCAAAGTGCTGAAAAGTGTGGCAAAGGACTGAAAAGTTGTGGCAAAGTGCTGAAAAGTGAGGCAAAGTACTGAAAAGTAGTGGCGAAGTGCTGAAAAGTCGTGGCAAAGTACTGAAAAGTGTGGCAAAGTACTGAAAAGTTGTGGCAATGTCGTGGCAAAGTACTGAAAAGAGTGGCAAAGTACTGAAAAGTTGTGGCAAAGTCGTGGCAAAGTACTGAAAAGTGTGGCAAAGTACTGAAAAGTTGTGGCGAGTGCTGAAAAGTCGTGGCAATGTACTGAAAAGTGTGGCAAAGCACTGAAAAGTTGTGGCAAAGTGCTGAAAAGTCGTGGCAAAGTCGTGGCAAAGTACTGAAAAGTGTGGCAAAGTACTGAAAAGTTGTGGCAAAGTCGTGGCAAAGTACTGAAAAGAGTGGCAAAGTGCTGCAAAGTCGTGGCAAAGTACTGAAAAGTGTGGCAAAGTACTGCAAAGTCGTGGCAAAGTACTGAAAAGTGTGGCAAAGTAATGAAAAGTTGTGGCAAAGTGCTGAAAAGTGTGGCAAAGTGCTGCAAAGTCGTGGTAAAGTACTGAAAAGTGTTGCAAAGTACGGAAAAGTTGTGGCAAAGTGCTGAAAAGTGTGGCAAAGTGCTGCAAAGTCGTGGCAAAGTACTGAAAAGTGTGGCAAAGTAAAGAAAAGTTGTGGCAAAGTGCTGAAAAGTGTGGCAAAGTACTGAAAAGTTGTGGCAGTGTGCTGAAAAGTAGTGGCAAAGTACTGAAAGGTCGTGGCAAAGTCGTGGCAAAGTACTGAAAAGTGTGGCAAAGTACTGAAAAGTTGTGGCGAAGTGCTGAAAAGTCGAGGCAAAGTACTGAAAAGTGTGGCAAAGTACTGAAGAGTTGTGGCAAAGTGCTGAAAAGTGTGGCAAAGTACTGAAAAGTTGTGGCAAAGTGCTGAAAAGTGTGGCAAAGTACTGAAAAGTTGTGGCAAAGTGCTGAAAAGTAGTGGCAAAGTACTGAAAAGTTGTGGCAAAGTCGTGGCAAAGTACTGAAAAGTGAGGCAAAGTACTGAAAAGTTGTGGCAAAGTACTGAAAAGTGTGGCAAAGTACTGAAAAGTAGTGGCGAAGTGCTGAAAAGTCGTGGCAAAGTACTGAAAAGTGTGGCAAAGTACTGAAAAGTTGTGGCAAAGTCGTGGCAAAGTACTGAAAAGAGTGGCAAAGTACTGAAAAGTTGTGGCAAAGTCGTGGCAAAGTACTGAAAAGTGTGGCAAAGTGCTGCAAAGTCGTGGCAAAGTACTGAAAAGTGTGGCAAAGTACTGAAAAGTTGTGGCAAAGTGCTGAAAAGTGTGGCAAAGTACTGAAAAGTAGTGGCGAAGTGCTGAAAAGTCGTGGCAAAGTACTGAAAAGTGTGGCAAAGTACTGACAAGTTGTGGCAAAGTCGTGGCAAAGTACTGAAAAGAGTGGCAAAGTACTGAAAAGTTGTGGCAAAGTCGTGGCAAAGTACTGAAAAGTGTGGCAAAGTACTGAAATTTTGTGGCAAAGTGCTGAAAAGTCGTGGCAAAGTACTGAAAAGTGTGGCAAAGTACTGAAAAGTAGTGGCAAAGTGCTGAAAGGTCGTGGCAAAGTCGTGGCAAAGTACTGAAAAGTGTTGCAAAGTACGGAAAAGTTGTGGCAAAGTGCTGAAAAGTGTGGCAAAGTGCTGCAAAGTCGTGGCAAAGTACTGAAAAGTGTGGCAAAGTAAAGAAAAGTTGTGGCAAAGTGCTGAAAAGTGTGGCAAAGTACTGAAAAGTTGTGGCAGTGTGCTGAAAAGTAGTGGCAAAGTACTGAAAGGTCGTGGCAAAGTCGTGGCAAAGTACTGAAAAGTGTGGCAAAGTACTGAAAAGTTGTGGCGAAGTGCTGAAAAGTCGAGGCAAAGTACTGAAAAGTGTGGCAAAGTACTGAAGAGTTGTGGCAAAGTGCTGAAAAGTGTGGCAAAGTACTGAAAAGTTGTGGCAAAGTGCTGAAAAGTGTGGCAAAGTACTGAAAAGTTGTGGCAAAGTGCTGAAAAGTAGTGGCAAAGTACTGAAAAGTTGTGGCAAAGTCGTGGCAAAGTACTGAAAAGTGAGGCAAAGTACTGAAAAGTTGTGGCAAAGTACTGAAAAGTGTGGCAAAGTACTGAAAAGTAGTGGCGAAGTGCTGAAAAGTCGTGGCAAAGTACTGAAAAGTGTGGCAAAGTACTGAAAAGTTGTGGCAAAGTCGTGGCAAAGTACTGAAAAGAGTGGCAAAGTACTGAAAAGTTGTGGCAAAGTCGTGGCAAAGTACTGAAAAGTGTGGCAAAGTGCTGCAAAGTCGTGGCAAAGTACTGAAAAGTGTGGCAAAGTACTGAAAAGTTGTGGCAAAGTGCTGAAAAGTGTGGCAAAGTACTGAAAAGTAGTGGCGAAGTGCTGAAAAGTCGTGGCAAAGTACTGAAAAGTGTGGCAAAGTACTGACAAGTTGTGGCAAAGTCGTGGCAAAGTACTGAAAAGAGTGGCAAAGTACTGAAAAGTTGTGGCAAAGTCGTGGCAAAGTACTGAAAAGTGTGGCAAAGTACTGAAATTTTGTGGCAAAGTGCTGAAAAGTCGTGGCAAAGTACTGAAAAGTGTGGCAAAGTACTGAAAAGTAGTGGCAAAGTGCTGAAAAGTGTGGCAAAGTACTGAAAAGTTGTGGCAAAGTGCTGAAAAGTGTGGCAAAGTACTGAAAAGTTGTGGCAAAGTGCTGAAAAGTAGTGGCAAAGTACTGAAAAGTCATGGCAAAGTACTGAAAAGTGTGGCAAAGTACTGAAGAGTTGTGGCAAAGTCGTGGCAAAGTACTCAAAAGAGTGGCAAAATGCTGCAAAGTCGTGGCAAAGTACTGAAAAGTGTGGCAAAGTACTGAAAAGTTTGGGCAAAGTGCTGAAAAGTGTGGCAAAGTGCTGCAAAGTCGTGGCAAAGTGCTGAAAAGTGTGGCAAAGGACTGAAAAGTTGTGGCAAAGTGCTGAAAAGTGTGGCAAAGTACTGAAAAGTAGTGGCGAAGTGCTGACAAGTCGTGGCAAAGTACTGAAAAGTGTGGCAAAGTACTGAAAAGTTGTGGCAAAGTCGTGGCAAAGTACTGAAAAGTGTGGCAAAGTACTGAAAAGTTGTGGCGAGTGCTGAAAAGTCGTGGCAATGTACTGAAAAGTGTGGCAAAGTACTGAAAAGTTGTGGCAAAGTGCTGAAAAGTCGTGGCAAAGTCGTGGCAAAGTACTGAAAAGTTGTGGCAAAGTGCTGAAAAGTCGTGGCAAAGTACTGAAAAGTGTGGCAAAGTACTGAAGAGTTGTGGCAAATTCGTGGCAAAGTACTGAAAAGAGTGGCAAAGTGCTGCAAAGTCGTGGCAAAGAACTGAAAAGTGTGGCAAAGTACTGAAAAGCTGTTGCAAAGTGCTGAAAAGTGTGGCAAAGTGCTGCAAAGTCGTGGCAAAGTACTGAAAAGTGTGGCAAAGTACTGAAAAGTTGTGGCAAAGTACTGAAAAGTGTGGCAATGTACTGAAAAGTAGTGGCGAAGTGCTGAAAAGTCGTGGCAAAGTACTGAAAAGTGTAGCAAAGTACTGAAAAGTTGTGGCAAAGTCGTGGCAAAGTACTGAAAAGAGTGGCAAAGTACTGAAAAGTTGTGGCAAAGTCGTGGCAAAGTACTGAAAAGTGTGGCAAAGTACTGAAAAGTTGTGGCGAAGTGCTGAAACGTCGTGGCAAAGTACTGAAAAGTGTGGCAAAGTACTGAAAAGTAGTGGCAAAGTGCTGAAAAGTGTGGCAAAGTACTGAAAAGTTGTGGCAAAGTGCTGAAAAGTGTGGCAAAGTACTGAAACGTTGTGGCAAAGTGCTGAAAAGTAGTGGCAAAGTATTGAAAAGTCGTGGCAAAGTACTGAAAAGTGTGGCAAAGTACTGAAGAGTTGTGGCAAAGTCGTGGCAAAGTACTGAAAAGAGTGGCAAAGTGCTGCAAAGTCGTGGCATGGTACTGAAAAGTGTGGCAAAGTACTGAAAAGTTGTGGCAAAGTGCTGAAAAGTGTGGCAAAGTGCTGCAAATTCGTGGCAAAGTGCTGAAAAGTGTGGCAAAGGACTGAAAAGTTGTGGCAAAGTGCTGAAAAGTGTGGCAAAGTACTGAAAAGTAGTGGCGAAGTGCTGAAAAGTCGTGGCAAAGAACTGAAAAGTGTGGCAAAGTACTGAAAAGTTGTGGCAAAGTCGTGGCAAAGTACTGAAAAGAGTGGCAAAGTACTGAAAAGTTGTGGCAAAGTCGTGGCAAAGTACTGAAAACTGTGGCAAAGTACTGAAAAGTTGTGGCGAAGTGCTGAAAAGTCGTGGCAATGTACTGAAAAGTGTGGCAAAGTACTGAAAAGTTGTGGCAAAGTGCTGAAAAGTCGTGGCAAAGTCGTGGCAAAGTACTGAAAAGTGTGGCAAAGTACTGAAAAGTTGTGGCAAAGTGCTGAAAAGTGTGGCAAAGTGCTGCAAAGTCGTGGCAAAGTACTGAAAAGTGTGGCAAAGTACTGAAAAGTTGTGGCAAAGTACTGAAAAGTGTGGCAAAGTACTGAAAAGTAGTGGCGAAGTGCTGAAAAGTCGTGGCAAAGTACTGAAAAGTGTGGCAAAGTACTGAAAAGTTGTGGCAAAGTCGTGGCAAAGTACTGAAAAGAGTGGCAAAGTACTGAAAAGTTGTGGCGAAGTGCTGAAACGTCGTGGCAAAGTACTGAAAAGTGTGGCAAAGTACTGAAAAGTAGTGGCAAAGTGCTGAAAAGTGTGGCAAAGTACTGAAAAGTTGTGGCAAAGTGCTGAAAAGTGTGGCAAAGTACTGAAACGTTGTGGCAAAGTGCTGAAAAGTAGTGGCAAAGTACTGAAAAGTCGTGGCAAAGTACTGAAAAGTGTGGCAAAGTACTGAAGAGTTGTGGCAAAGTCGTGGCAAAGTACTGAAAAGAGTGGCAAAGTGCTGCAAAGTCGTGGCATGGTACTGAAAAGTGTGGCAAAGTACTGAAAAGTTGTGGCAAAGTGCTGAAAAGTGTGGCAAAGTGCTGCAAATTCGTGGCAAAGTGCTGAAAAGTGTGGCAAAGGACTGAAAAGTTGTGGCAAAGTGCTGAAAAGTGTGGCAAAGTACTGAAAAGTAGTGGCGAAGTGCTGAAAAGTCGTGGCAAAGAACTGAAAAGTGTGGCAAAGTACTGAAAAGTTGTGGCAAAGTCGTGGCAAAGTACTGAAAAGAGTGGCAAAGTACTGAAAAGTTGTGGCAAAGTCGTGGCAAAGTACTGAAAACTGTGGCAAAGTACTGAAAAGTTGTGGCGAAGTGCTGAAAAGTCGTGGCAATGTACTGAAAAGTGTGGCAAAGTACTGAAAAGTTGTGGCAAAGTGCTGAAAAGTCGTGGCAAAGTCGTGGCAAAGTACTGAAAAGTGTGGCAAAGTACTGAAAAGTTGTGGCAAAGTGCTGAAAAGTGTGGCAAAGTGCTGCAAAGTCGTGGCAAAGTACTGAAAAGTGTGGCAAAGTACTGAAAAGTTGTGGCAAAGTACTGAAAAGTGTGGCAAAGTACTGAAAAGTAGTGGCGAAGTGCTGAAAAGTCGTGGCAAAGTACTGAAAAGTGTGGCAAAGTACTGAAAAGTTGTGGCAAAGTCGTGGCAAAGTACTGAAAAGAGTGGCAAAGTACTGAAAAGTTGTTGCAAAGTCGTGGCAAAGTACTGAAAAGTGTGGCAAAGTACTGAAATTTTGTGGCGAAGTGCTGAAAAGTCGTGGCAAAGTACTGAAAAGTGTGGCAAAGTACTGAAAAGTAGTGGCAAAGTGCTGAAAAGTGTGGCAAAGTACTGAAAAGTTGTGGCAAAGTGCTGAAAAGTGTGGCAAAGTACTGAAAAGTTGTGGCAAAGTGCTGAAACGTAGTGGCAAAGTACTGAAAAGTCGTGGCAAAGTACTGAAAAGTGTGGCAAAGTACTGAAGAGTTGTGGCAAAGTCGTGGCAAAGTACTGAAAAGAGTGGCAAAGTGCTGCAAAGTCGTGGCAAAGTACTGAAAAGTGTGGCAAAGTACTGAAAAGTTGTGGCAAAGTGCTGAAAAGTGTGGCAAAGTGCTGCAAATTCGTGGCAAAGTGCTGAAAAGTGTGGCAAAGGACTGAAAAGTTGTGGCAAAGTGCTGAAAAGTGTGGCAAAGTACTGAAAAGTAGTGGCGAAGTGCTGAAAAGTCGTGGCAAAGTACTGAAAAGTGTGGCAAAGTACTGAAAAGTTGTGGCAAAGTCGTGGCAAAGTACTGAAAAGAGTGGCAAAGTACTGAAAAGTTGTGGCAAAGTCGTGGCAAAGTACTGAAAACTGTGGCAAAGTACTGAAAAGTTGTGGCGAAGTGCTGAAAAGTCGTGGCAATGTACTGAAAAGTGTGGCAAAGTACTGAAAAGTTGTGGCAAAGTGCTGAAAAGTCGTGGCAAAGTCGTGGCAAAGTACTGAAAAGTGTGGCAAAGTACTGAAAAGTTGTGGCAAAGTGCTGAAAAGTGTGGCAAAGTGCTGCAAAGTCGTGGCAAAGTACTGAAAAGTGTGGCAAAGTACTGAAAAGTTGTGGCAAAGTACTGAAAAGTGTGGTAAAGTACTGAAAAGTGTGGCAAAGTACTGAAAAGTTGTGGCAAAGTACTGAAAAGTGTGGCAAAGTACTGAAAAGTAGTGGCAAAGTCGTGGCAAAGTACTGAAAAGTGTGGCAAAGTACTGAAAAGTTGTGGCAAAGTGCTGAAAAGTCGTGGCAAAGTACTGAAAAGTGTGGCAAAGTGCTGAAAAGTAGTGACAAAGTACTGAAAAGTTTGGCAAAGTACTGGAAACTTGTGGCAAAGTGCTGAAAAGTAATGGCAAAGTGCTGAAAATTGTGGCAAAGTACTGTAAAGTTGTGGCAAAGTGCTGAAAATTAGTGTCAAAGTAATGAAAAGCAGTGGCAAAGTACTGAAAAGTGTGGCAAAGTACTGAACAGTTGTGGCAAAGTCTTGGCAAAGTACTGAAAAGTGTGGTAAAGTACGAAAAGTTGTGGCAAAGTCGTGGCAAAGTACTGAAAAGTGTGGAAAAAGTACTGTAAAGTTGTGGCAAAGTGCTGAAAAGCAGTGGCAAAGTACTGAAAAGTTGTGGCAAAGTGCTGAAAAGTGTGGCATAACACTGAAAAGTTGTGGCAAAGTGCTGAAAAGTAGTGGGAAAGTTCTGAAGAGCAGTTGCAAAGTACTGAAAAGTGTGGCAAAGTACTGAAAAGTCGTGGCAAAGTCGTGGCAAAGTACTGAAAAGTGTGGCAAAGTACTGAAAAGTTGTGGCAAAGTGCTGAAAAGTAGTGGCTATGTGCTGAAAAGTGTGGCAAAGTACTGAAAAGTTGTGGCCAAGTCGTGGCAAAGTGCTGAAAAGTGTGGCATAACACTGAAAAGTTTTTGGCAAAGTGCTGAAAAGTAGTGGGACAGTTCTGAAGAGCAGTTGCAAAGTACTGAAAAGTGTGGCAAAGTACTGAAACGTCGTGGCAAAGTCGTGGCAAAGTACTGAAAAGTGTGGCAAAGTACTGAAAAGTTGTGGCAAAGTGCTGAAAAGTAGTGGCAAAGTGCTGAAAAGTGTGGCAAAGTACTGAAAAGTTGTGGCCAAGTCGTGGCAAAGTACTGAAAAGAGTGGCAAAGTGCTGCAAAGTCGTGGCAAAGTACTGAAAAGTGTGGCAAAGTACTGAAAAGTTGTGGCAAAGTGCTGAAAAGTGTGGCAAAGTACTGAAAAGTTGTGGCAAAGTGCTGAAAAGTGTGGCAAAGTGCTGCAAAGTCATGGCAAAGTACTGAAAAGTGTGGCAAAGTACTGAAAAGTTGTGGCAAAGTGCTGAAAAGTGTGGCAAAGTACTGAAAAGTTGTGGCAAAGTGCTGAAAAGTAGTGGCAAAGTACTGAAAAGTCGTGGCAAAGTCGTGGCAAAGTACTGAAAAGTTGTGGCGAAGTGCTGAAAAGTCGTGGCAAAGTACTTAAAAGTGTGGCAAAGTACTGAAAAGTTGTGGCAAAGTGCTGAAAAGTGTGGCAAAGTACTGAAAAGTTGTGGCAAAGTGCTGAAAAGTGTGGAAAAAGTACTGTAAAGTTGTGGCAAAGTGCTGAAAAGCAGTGGCAAAGTACTGAAAAGTTGTGGCAAAGTGCTGAAAAGTGTGGCATAACACTGAAAAGTTGTGGCAAAGTGCTGAAAAGTGTGGCAAAGTACTGAAAAGTCGTGGCAAAGTCGTGGCAAAGTACTGAAAAGTGTGGCAAAGTACTGAAAAGTTGTGGCAAAGTGCTGAAAAGTAGTGGCAAAGTGCTGCAAAGTCGTGGCAAAGTACTGAAAAGTGTGGCAAAGTACTGAAAAGTTGTGGCAAAGTGCTGAAAAGTGTGGCAAAGTACTGAAAAGTTGTGGCAAAGTGCTGAAAAGTGTGGCAAAGTACTGAAAAGTTGTGGCAAAGTGCTGAAAAGTGTGGCAAAGTACTGAAAAGTTGTGGCAAAGTGCTGAAAAGTAGTGGAAAAGTACTGAAAAGTCGTGGCAAAGTCGTGGCAAAGTACTGAAAAGTGTGGCAAAGTACTGAAAAGTTGTGGCGAAGTGCTGAAAAGTCGTGGCAAAGTACTGAAAAGTGTGGCAAAGTACGGAAAAGTTGTGGCAAAGTCGTGGCTAAGTACTGAAAAGAGTGGCAAAGTACAGAGAAGTTGTGGCAAAGTGCTGCAAAGTCGTGGCAAAGTACTGAAAAGTGTGGCAAAGTACTGAAAAGTTGTGGCAAAGTGCTGAAAAGTGTGGCAAAGTACTGAAAAGTTCTGGCAAAGTGCTGAAAAGTGTGGCAAAGTACTGAAAAGTTGTGGCAAAGTGCTGAAAAGTAGTGGCAAAGGGCTGAAAAGTGTGGAAAAAGTACTGTAAAGTTGTGGCAAAGTGCTGAAAAGCAGTGGCAAAGTACTGAAAAAATTGTGGCAAAGTGCTGAAAAGTGTGGCATAACACTGAAAAGTTGTGGCAAAGTGCCGAAAAGTAGTGGGAAAGTGCTGAAAAGTGTGGCAAAGTACTGAAAAGTCGTGGCAAAGTCGTGGCAAAGTACTGAAAAGTGTGGCAAAGTACTGAAAAGTTGTGGCAAAGTGCTGAAAAGTAGTGGCAAAGTGCTGAAAAGTGTGGCAAAGTACTGAAAAGTTGTGGCCAAGTCGTGGCAAAGTGCTGAAAAGTGTGGCATAACACTGAAAAGTTGTGGCAAAGTGCTGAAAAGTAGTGGGAAAGTTCTGAAGAGCAGTTGCAAAGTACTGAAAAGTGTGGCAAAGTACTGAAACGTCGTGGCAAAGTCGTGGCAAAGTACTGAAAAGTGTGGCAAAGTACTGAAAAGTTGTGGCAAAGTGCTGAAAAGTAGTGGCAAAGTGCTGAAAAGTGTGGCAAAGTACTGAAAAGTTGTGGCCAAGTCGTGGCAAAGTACTGAAAAGAGTGGCAAAGTGCTGCAAAGTCGTGGCAAAGTACTGAAAAGTGTGGCAAAGTACTGAAAAGTTGTGGCAAAGTGCTGAAAAGTGTGGCAAAGTACTGAAAAGTTGTGGCAAAGTGCTGAAAAGTGTGGCAAAGTGCTGCAAAGTCGTGGCAAAGTACTGAAAAGTGTGGCAAAGTACTGAAAAGTAGTGGCAAAGTGCTGAAAAGTGTGGCAAAGTACTGAAAAGTTTTGGCAAAGTGCTGAAAAGTAGTGGCAAAGTACTGAAAAGTCGTGGCAAAGTCGTGGCAAAGTACTGAAAAGTGTGGCAAAGTACTGAAAAGTTGTGGCGAAGTGCTGAAAAGTCGTGGCAAAGTACTGAAAAGTGTGGCAAAGTACGGAAAAGTTGTGGCAAAGTCGTGGCTAAGTACTGAAAAGAGTGGCAAAGTACAGAAAAGTTGTGGCAAAGTGCTGCTAAGTCGTGGCAAAGTACTGAAAAGTGTGGCAAAGTACTGAAAAGTTGTGGCAAAGTGCTGAAAAGTGTGGCAAAGTACTGAAAAGTTGTGGCAAAGTGCTGAAAAGTGTGGCAAAGTACTGAAAAGTTGTGGCAAAGTGCTGAAAAGTAGTGGCAAAGTACTGAAAAGTCGTGGCAAAGTCGTGGCAAAGTACTGAAAAGTGTGGCAAAGTACTGAAAAGTTGTGGCGAAGTGCTGAAAAGTCGTGGCAAAGTACTGAAAAGTGTGGCAAAGTACTGAAGAGTTGTGGCAAAGTCGTGGCAAAGTACTGAAAAGAGTGGCAAAGTGCTGCAAAGTCGTGGCAAAGTACTGAAAAGTGTGGCAAAGTACTGAAAAGTTGTGGCAAGGTGCTGAAAAGTGTGGCAAAGTACTGAAAAGTTGTGGCAAAGTGCTGAAAAGTATGGCAAAGTGCTGCAAAGTCGTGGCAAAGTACTGAAAAGTGTGGCAAAGTACTGAAAAGTTGTGGCAAAGTGCTGAAAAGTGTGGCAAAGTACTGAAAAGTGCGGCAAAGTACTGAAAAGTGTGGCAAAGTGCTGAAAAGTTGTGGCAAAGTCGTGGTAAAGTACTGAAAAGAGTGGCAAATTGCTGCAAAGTCGTGGCAAAGTACTTAAAAGTGTGGCAAAGTACTGAAAAGTTGTGGCAAAGTGCTGAAAAGTGTGGCAAAGTACTGAAAAGTTGTGGCAAAGTGCTGAAAAGTGTGGCAAAGTACTGAAAAGTCGTGGCAAAGTACTGAAAAGTGTGGCAAAGTACTGAAAAGTTGTGGCGAAGTGCTGAAAAGTCGTGGCAAAGTACTGAAAAGTGTGGCAAAGTACTGAAAAGTTGTGGCAAAGTGCTGAAAAGTAGTGGCAAAGTGCTGAAAAGTGTGGCAAAGTACTGAAAAGTCGTGGTAAAGTACTGAAAAGTGTGGCAAAGTACTGAAAAGTTGTGGCAAAGTAGTGAAAAGTGTGGCAAAGTACTGAAAAGTAGTGGCAAAGTCGTGGCAAAGTACTGAAAAGTGTGGCAAAGTGCTGAAAAGTAATGGTAAAGTGCTGACAATTGTGGCAAAGTACTGTAAAGTTGTGGCAAAGTGCTGAAAATTAGTGTCAAAGTGCTGAAAAGTAATGGTAAAGTGCTGCAAATTGTGGTAAAGTACTGTAAAGTCGTGGCAAAGTACTGAAAACTTGTGGCAAAGTGCTGAAAAGTAATGGTAAAGTGCTGAAAATTGTGGTAAAGTACTGAAAAGTTGTGGCAAAGTCATGGCAACGTACTGAAAAGTGTGGAAAAAGTACTGTAAAGTTGTGGCAAAGTGCTGAAAATTAGTGTCAAAGTACTGAAAAGCAGTGGCAAAGTACTGAAAAGTTGTGGCAAAGTGCTGAAAAGTGTGGCATAACACTGAAAAGTTGTGGCAAAGTGCTGAAAAGTAGTGGGAAAGTTCTGAAGAGCAGTTGCAAAGTACTGAAAAGTGTGGCAAAGTACTGAAAAGTCGTGGCAAAGTCGTGGCAAAGTACTGAAAAGTGTGGCAAAGTACTGAAAAGTTGTGGCAAAGTGCTGAAAAGTAGTGGCAAAGTGCTGAAAAGTGTGGCAAAGTACTGAAAAGTTGTGGCAAAGTCGTGGCAAAGTACTGAAAAGAGTAGCAAAGTGCTGCAAAGTCGTGGCAAAGTACTGAAAAGTGTGGCAAAGTACTGAAAAGTTGTGGCAAAGTGCTGAAAAGTGTGGCAAAGTACTGAAAAGTTGTGGCAAAGTGTTGAAAAGTGTGGCAAAGTGCTGCAAAGTCGAGGCAAAGTACTGAAAAGTGTGGCAAAGTACTGAAAAGTTGTGGCAAAGTGCTGAAAAGTAGTGGCAAAGTACTGAAAAGTCGTGGCAAAGTCGTGGCAAAGTACTGAAAAGTGTGGCAAAGTGCTGAAAAGTTGTGGCAAAGTGCTGAAAAGTAGTGGCAAAGTGCTGAAAATTGTGGCAAAGTACTGAAAAGTTGTGGCAAAGTCGTAGCAAAGTACTGAAAAGAGTGGCAAAGTGCTGCAAAGTCGTGGCAAAGTACTGAACAGTGTGGCAAAGTACTGAAAAGTTGTGGCAAAGTGCTGAAAAGTGTGGCAAAGTACTGAAAAGTTGTGGCAAAGTGCTGAAAAGTGTGGCAAAGTGCTGCAAAGTCGTGGCAAAGTACTGAAAAGTGTGGCAAAGTACTGAAAAGTTGTGGCAAATTGCTGAAAAGTGTGGCAAAGTACTGAAAAGTTGTGACAAAGTGCTGAAAAGTAGTGGCAAAGTACTGAAAAGTCGTGGCAAAGTCGTGGCAAAGTACTGAAAAGTGTGGCAAAGTACGGAAAAGTTGTGGCAAAGTCGTGGCTAAGTACTGAAAAGAGTGGCAAAGTACAGAAAAGTTGTGGCAAAGTGCTGCAAAGTCGTGGCAAAGTACTGAAAAGTGTGGCAAAGTACTGAAAAGTTGTGGCAAAGTGCTGAAAAGTGTGGCAAAGTACTGAAAAGTTGTGGCAAAGTGCTGAAAAGTGTGGCAAAGTACTGAAAAGTTGTGGCAAAGTCGTGGCAAAGTACTGAAAAGAGTGGCAAAGTGCTGCAAAGTCGTGGCAAAGTACTGAAAAGTGTGGCAAAGTACTGAAAAGTTGTGACAAAGTGCTGAAAAGTGTGGCAAAGTACTGAAAAGTTGTGGCAAAGTGCTGAAAAGTGTGGCAAAGTGCTGCAAAGTCGTGGCAAAGTACTGAAAAGTGTGGCAAAGTACTGAAAAGTTGTGACAAAGTGCTGAAAAGTGTGGCAAAGTACTGAAAAGTTGTGGCAAAGTGCTGAAAAGTAGTGGCAAAGTACTGAAAAGTCGTGGCAAAGTACTGAAAAGTGTGACAAAGTACTGAAAAGTTGTGGCGAAGTGCTGAAAAGTCGTGGCAAAGTACTGAAAAGTGTGGCAAAGTACGGAAAAGTTGTGGCAAAGTAGTGGCTAAGTACTGAAAAGAGTGGCAAAGTACAGAAAAGTTGTGGCAAAGTGCTGCAAAGTCGTGGCAAAGTACTGAAAAGTGTGGCAAAGTACGGAAAAGTTGTGGCAAAGTGCTGAAAAGTGTGGCAAAGTACTGAAAAGTTGTGGCAAAGTGCTGAAAAGTGTGGCAAAGTACTGAAAAGTTGTGGCAAAGTGCTGAAAAGTAGTGGCAAAGTACTGAAAAGTCGTAGCAAAGTCGTGGCAAAGTACTGAAAAGTTGTGGCAAAGTGCTGAAAAGTAGTGGCAAAGTACTGAAAAGTCGTGGCAAAGTCGTGGCAATGTACTGAAAAGTGTGGCAAAGTACTGAAAAGTTGTGGCGAAGTGCTGAAAAGTCGTGGCAAAGTACTGAAAAGTTGTGGCAAAGTGCTGAAAAGTGTGGCATAACACTGAAAAGTTGTGGCAAAGTGCTGAAAAGTAGTGGGAAAGTTCTGAAGAGCAGTTGCAAAGTACTGAAAAGTGTGGCAAAGTACTGAAAAGTCGTGGCAAAGTCGTGGCAAAGTACTGAAAAGTGTGGCAAAGTACTGAAAAGTTGTGGCAAAGTGCTGAAAAGTAGTGGCAAAGTGCTGAAAAGTGTGGCAAAGTACTGAAAAGTTGTGGCAAAGTCGTGGCAAAGTACTGAAAAGAGTGGCAAAGTGCTGCAAAGTCGTGGCAAAGTACTGAAAAGTGTGGCAAAGTACTGAAAAGTTGTGGCAAAGTGCTGAAAAGTGTGGCAAAGTACTGAAAAGTTGTGGCAAAGTGTTGAAAAGTGTGGCAAAGTGCTGCAAAGTCGAGGCAAAGTACTGCAAAGTGTGGCAAAGTACTGAAAAGTTGTGGCAAAGTGCTGAAAAGTAGTGGCAAAGTACTGAAAAGTCGTGGCAAAGTCGTGGCAAAGTACTGAAAAGTGTGGCAAAGTGCTGAAAAGTTGTGGCAAAGTGCTGAAAAGTAGTGGCAAAGTGCTGAAAATTGTGGCAAAGTACTGAAAAGTTGTGGCAAAGTCGTAGCAAAGTACTGAAAAGAGTGGCAAAGTGCTGCAAAGTCGTGGCAAAGTACTGAAAAGTGTGGCAAAGTACTGAAAAGTTGTGGCAAAGTGCTGAAAAGTGTGGCAAAGTACTGAAAAGTTGTGGCAAAGTGCTGAAAAGTGTGGCAAAGTGCTGCAAAGTCGTGGCAAAGTACTGAAAAGTGTGGCAAAGTACTGAAAAGTTGTGGCAAAGTGCTGAAAAGTGTGGCAAAGTACTGAAAAGTTGTGACAAAGTGCTGAAAAGTAGTGGCAAAGTACTGAAAAGTCGTGGCAAAGTCGTGGCAAAGTACTGAAAAGTGTGGCAAAGTACGGAAAAGTTGTGGCAAAGTCGTGGCTAAGTACTGAAAAGAGTGGCAAAGTACAGAAAAGTTGTGGCAAAGTGCTGCAAAGTCGTGGCAAAGTACTGAAAAGTGTGGCAAAGTACTGAAAAGTTGTGGCAAAGTGCTGAAAAGTGTGGCAAAGTACTGAAAAGTTGTGGCAAAGTGCTGAAAAGTGTGGCAAAGTACTGAAAAGTTGTGGCAAAGTCGTGGCAAAGTACTGAAAAGAGTGGCAAAGTGCTGCAAAGTCGTGGCAAAGTACTGAAAAGTGTGGCAAAGTACTGAAAAGTTGTGACAAAGTGCTGAAAAGTGTGGCAAAGTACTGAAAGGTTGTGGCAAAGTTCTGAAAAGTGTGGCAAAGTGCTGCAAAGTCGTGGCAAAGTACTGAAAAGTGTGGCAAAGTACTGAAAAGTTGTGACAAAGTGCTGAAAAGTGTGGCAAAGTACTGAAAAGTTGTGGCAAAGTGCTGAAAAGTAGTGGCAAAGTACTGAAAAGTCGTGGCAAAGTACTGAAAAGTGTGACAAAGTACTGAAAAGTTGTGGCGAAGTGCTGAAAAGTCGTGGAAAAGTACTGAAAAGTGTGGCAAAGTACGGAAAAGTCGTGGCAAAGTCGTGGCTAAGTACTGAAAAGAGTGGCAAAGTACAGAAAAGTTGTGGCAAAGTGCTGCAAAGTCGTAGCAAAGTACTGAAAAGTGTGGCAAAGTACGGAAAAGTTGTGGCAAAGTGCTGAAAAGTGTGGCAAAGTACTGAAAAGTTGTGGCAAAGTGCTGAAAAGTGTGGCAAAGTACTGAAAAGTTGTGGCAAAGTGCTGAAAAGTAGTGGCAAAGTACTGAAAAGTCGTGGCAAAGTCGTGGCAAAGTACTGAAAAGTTGTGGCAAAGTGCTGAAAAGTAGTGGCAAAGTACTGAAAAGTCGTGGCAAAGTCGTGGCAATGTACTGAAAAGTGTGGCAAAGTACTGAAAAGTTGTGGCGAAGTGCTGAAAAGTGTGGCAAAGTACTGAAAAGTTGTGGCAAAGTCGTGGCAAAGTACTGAAAAGAGTGGCAAAGTGCTGCAAAGTCGTGGCAAAGTACTGAAAAGTGTGGCAAAGTACTGAAAAGTTGTGACAAAGTGCTGAAAAGTGTGGCAAAGTACTGAAAAGTTGTGGCAAAGTGCTGAAAAGTGTGGCAAAGTGCTGCAAAGTCGTGGCAAAGTACTGAAAAGTGTGGCAAAGTACTGAAAAGTTGTGACAAAGTGCTGAAAAGTGTGGCAAAGTACTGAAAAGTTGTGGCAAAGTGCTGAAAAGTAGTGGCAAAGTACTGAAAAGTCGTGGCAAAGTACTGAAAAGTGTGACAAAGTACTGAAAAGTTGTGGCGAAGTGCTGAAAAGTCGTGGCAAAGTACTGAAAAGTGTGGCAAAGTACGGAAAAGTTGTGGCAAAGTCGTGGCTAAGTACTGAAAAGAGTGGCAAAGTACAGAAAAGTTGTGGCAAAGTGCTGCAAAGTCGTGGCAAAGTACTGAAAAGTGTGGCAAAGTACGGAAAAGTTGTGGCAAAGTGCTGAAAAGTGTGGCAAAGTACTGAAAAGTTGTGGCAAAGTGCTGAAAAGTGTGGCAAAGTACTGAAAAGTTGTGGCAAAGTGCTGAAAAGTAGTGGCAAAGTACTGAAAAGTCGTGGCAAAGTCGTGGCAAAGTACTGAAAAGTTGTGGCAAAGTGCTGAAAAGTAGTGGCAAAGTACTGAAAAGTCGTGGCAAAGTCGTGGCAATGTACTGAAAAGTGTGGCAAAGTACTGAAAAGTTGTGGCGAAGTGCTGAAAAGTCGTGGCAAAGTACTGAAAAGTTGTGGCAAAGTGCTGAAAAGTGTGGCAAAGTGCTGCAAAGTGTGGCAAAGTGCTGCAAAGTCGTGGCAAAGTACTGAAAAGTGTGGCAAAGTACTGAAAAGTTGTGACAAAGTGCTGAAAAGTGTGGCAAAGTACTGAAAAGTTGTGGCAAAGTGCTGAAAAGTAGTGGCAAAGTACTGAAAAGTCGTGGCAAAGTACTGAAAAGTGTGACAAAGTACTGAAAAGTTGTGGCGAAGTGCTGAAAAGTCGTGGCAAAGTACTGAAAAGTGTGGCAAAGTACGGAAAAGTTGTGGCAAAGTAGTGGCTAAGTACTGAAAAGAGTGGCAAAGTACAGAAAAGTTGTGGCAAAGTGCTGCAAAGTCGTGGCAAAGTACTGAAAAGTGTGGCAAAGTACGGAAAAGTTGTGGCAAAGTGCTGAAAAGTGTGGCAAAGTACTGAAAAGTTGTGGCAAAGTGCTGAAAAGTGTGGCAAAGTACTGAAAAGTTGTGGCAAAGTGCTGAAAAGTAGTGGCAAAGTACTGAAAAGTCGTAGCAAAGTCGTGGCAAAGTACTGAAAAGTTGTGGCAAAGTGCTGAAAAGTAGTGGCAAAGTACTGAAAAGTCGTGGCAAAGTCGTGGCAATGTACTGAAAAGTGTGGCAAAGTACTGAAAAGTTGTGGCGAAGTGCTGAAAAGTCGTGGCAAAGTACTGAAAAGTTGTGGCAAAGTGCTGAAAAGTGTGGCATAACACTGAAAAGTTGTGGCAAAGTGCTGAAAAGTAGTGGGAAAGTTCTGAAGAGCAGTTGCAAAGTACTGAAAAGTGTGGCAAAGTACTGAAAAGTCGTGGCAAAGTCGTGGCAAAGTACTGAAAAGTGTGGCAAAGTACTGAAAAGTTGTGGCAAAGTGCTGAAAAGTAGTGGCAAAGTGCTGAAAAGTGTGGCAAAGTACTGAAAAGTTGTGGCAAAGTCGTGGCAAAGTACTGAAAAGAGTGGCAAAGTGCTGCAAAGTCGTGGCAAAGTACTGAAAAGTGTGGCAAAGTACTGAAAAGTTGTGGCAAAGTGCTGAAAAGTGTGGCAAAGTACTGAAAAGTTGTGGCAAAGTGTTGAAAAGTGTGGCAAAGTGCTGCAAAGTCGAGGCAAAGTACTGCAAAGTGTGGCAAAGTACTGAAAAGTTGTGGCAAAGTGCTGAAAAGTAGTGGCAAAGTACTGAAAAGTCGTGGCAAAGTCGTGGCAAAGTACTGAAAAGTGTGGCAAAGTGCTGAAAAGTTGTGGCAAAGTGCTGAAAAGTAGTGGCAAAGTGCTGAAAATTGTGGCAAAGTACTGAAAAGTTGTGGCAAAGTCGTAGCAAAGTACTGAAAAGAGTGGCAAAGTGCTGCAAAGTCGTGGCAAAGTACTGAAAAGTGTGGCAAAGTACTGAAAAGTTGTGGCAAAGTGCTGAAAAGTGTGGCAAAGTACTGAAAAGTTGTGGCAAAGTGCTGAAAAGTGTGGCAAAGTGCTGCAAAGTCGTGGCAAAGTACTGAAAAGTGTGGCAAAGTACTGAAAAGTTGTGGCAAAGTGCTGAAAAGTGTGGCAAAGTACTGAAAAGTTGTGACAAAGTGCTGAAAAGTAGTGGCAAAGTACTGAAAAGTCGTGGCAAAGTCGTGGCAAAGTACTGAAAAGTGTGGCAAAGTACGGAAAAGTTGTGGCAAAGTCGTGGCTAAGTACTGAAAAGAGTGGCAAAGTACAGAAAAGTTGTGGCAAAGTGCTGCAAAGTCGTGGCAAAGTACTGAAAAGTCGTGGCAAAGTACTGAAAAGTGTGACAAAGTACTGAAAAGTTGTGGCGAAGTGCTGAAAAGTCGTGGAAAAGTACTGAAAAGTGTGGCAAAGTACGGAAAAGTCGTGGCAAAGTCGTGGCTAAGTACTGAAAAGAGTGGCAAAGTACAGAAAAGTTGTGGCAAAGTGCTGCAAAGTCGTGGCAAAGTACTGAAAAGTGTGGCAAAGTACGGAAAAGTTGTGGCAAAGTGCTGAAAAGTGTGGCAAAGTACTGAAAAGTTGTGGCAAAGTGCTGAAAAGTGTGGCAAAGTACTGAAAAGTTGTGGCAAAGTGCTGAAAAGTAGTGGCAAAGTACTGAAAAGTCGTGGCAAAGTCGTGGCAAAGTACTGAAAAGTTGTGGCAAAGTGCTGAAAAGTAGTGGCAAAGTACTGAAAAGTCGTGGCAAAGTCGTGGCAATGTACTGAAAAGTGTGGCAAAGTACTGAAAAGTTGTGGCGAAGTGCTGAAAAGTGTGGCAAAGTACTGAAAAGTTGTGGCAAAGTCGTGGCAAAGTACTGAAAAGAGTGGCAAAGTGCTGCAAAGTCGTGGCAAAGTACTGAAAAGTGTGGCAAAGTACTGAAAAGTTGTGACAAAGTGCTGAAAAGTGTGGCAAAGTACTGAAAAGTTGTGGCAAAGTGCTGAAAAGTGTGGCAAAGTGCTGCAAAGTCGTGGCAAAGTACTGAAAAGTGTGGCAAAGTACTGAAAAGTTGTGACAAAGTGCTGAAAAGTGTGGCAAAGTACTGAAAAGTTGTGGCAAAGTGCTGAAAAGTAGTGGCAAAGTACTGAAAAGTCGTGGCAAAGTACTGAAAAGTGTGACAAAGTACTGAAAAGTTGTGGCGAAGTGCTGAAAAGTCGTGGCAAAGTACTGAAAAGTGTGGCAAAGTACGGAAAAGTTGTGGCAAAGTCGTGGCTAAGTACTGAAAAGAGTGGCAAAGTACAGAAAAGTTGTGGCAAAGTGCTGCAAAGTCGTGGCAAAGTACTGAAAAGTGTGGCAAAGTACGGAAAAGTTGTGGCAAAGTGCTGAAAAGTGTGGCAAAGTACTGAAAAGTTGTGGCAAAGTGCTGAAAAGTGTGGCAAAGTACTGAAAAGTTGTGGCAAAGTGCTGAAAAGTAGTGGCAAAGTACTGAAAAGTCGTGGCAAAGTCGTGGCAAAGTACTGAAAAGTTGTGGCAAAGTGCTGAAAAGTAGTGGCAAAGTACTGAAAAGTCGTGGCAAAGTCGTGGCAATGTACTGAAAAGTGTGGCAAAGTACTGAAAAGTTGTGGCGAAGTGCTGAAAAGTCGTGGCAAAGTACTGAAAAGTTGTGGCAAAGTGCTGAAAAGTGTGGCATAACACTGAAAAGTTGTGGCAAAGTGCTGAAAAGTAGTGGGAAAGTTCTGAAGAGCAGTTGCAAAGTACTGAAAAGTGTGGCAAAGTACTGAAAAGTCGTGGCAAAGTCGTGGCAAAGTACTGAAAAGTGTGGCAAAGTACTGAAAAGTTGTGGCAAAGTGCTGAAAAGTAGTGGCAAAGTGCTGAAAAGTGTGGCAAAGTACTGAAAAGTTGTGGCAAAGTCGTGGCAAAGTACTGAAAAGAGTGGCAAAGTGCTGCAAAGTCGTGGCAAAGTACTGAAAAGTGTGGCAAAGTACTGAAAAGTTGTGGCAAAGTGCTGAAAAGTGTGGCAAAGTACTGAAAAGTTGTGGCAAAGTGTTGAAAAGTGTGGCAAAGTGCTGCAAAGTCGAGGCAAAGTACTGAAAAGTGTGGCAAAGTACTGAAAAGTTGTGGCAAAGTGCTGAAAAGTAGTGGCAAAGTACTGAAAAGTCGTGGCAAAGTCGTGGCAAAGTACTGAAAAGTGTGGCAAAGTGCTGAAAAGTTGTGGCAAAGTGCTGAAAAGTAGTGGCAAAGTGCTGAAAATTGTGGCAAAGTACTGAAAAGTTGTGGCAAAGTCGTAGCAAAGTACTGAAAAGAGTGGCAAAGTGCTGCAAAGTCGTGGCAACGTACTGAAAAGTGTGGCAAAGTACTGAAAAGTTGTGGCAAAGTGCTGAAAAGTGTGGCAAAGTACTGAAAAGTTGTGGCAAAGTACTGAAAAGTTGTGGCAAAGTGCTGAAAAGTGTGGCAAAGTACTGAAAAGTTGTGACAAAGTGCTGAAAAGTAGTGGCAAAGTACTGAAAAGACGTGGCAAAGTCGTGGCAAAGTACTGAAAAGTGTGGCAAAGTACGGAAAAGTTGTGGCAAAGTCGTGGCTAAGTACTGAAAAGAGTGGCAAAGTACAGAAAAGTTGTGGCAAAGTGCTGCAAAGTCGTGGCAAAGTACTGAAAAGTGTGGCAAAGTACTGAAAAGTTGTGGCAAAGTGCTGAAAAGTGTGGCAAAGTACTGAAAAGTTGTGGCAAAGTGCTGAAAAGTGTGGCAAAGTACTGAAAAGTTGTGGCAAAGTCGTGGCAAAGTACTGAAAAGAGTGGCAAAGTGCTGCAAAGTCGTGGCAAAGTACTGAAAAGTGTGGCAAAGTACTGAAAAGTTGTGACAAAGTGCTGAAAAGTGTGGCAAAGTACTGAAAAGTTGTGGCAAAGTGCTGAAAAGTGTGGCAAAGTGCTGCAAAGTCGTGGCAAAGTACTGAAAAGTGTGGCAAAGTACTGAAAAGTTGTGACAAAGTGCTGAAAAGTGTGGCAAAGTACTGAAAAGTTGTGGCAAAGTGCTGAAAAGTAGTGGCAAAGTACTGAAAAGTCGTGGCAAAGTACTGAAAAGTGTGACAAAGTACTGAAAAGTTGTGGCGAAGTGCTGAAAAGTCGTGGCAAAGTACTGAAAAGTGTGGCAAAGTACGGAAAAGTTGTGGCAAAGTCGTGGCTAAGTACTGAAAAGAGTGGCAAAGTACAGAAAAGTTGTGGCAAAGTGCTGCAAAGTCGTGGCAAAGTACTGAAAAGTGTGGCAAAGTACGGAAAAGTTGTGGCAAAGTGCTGAAAAGTGTGGCAAAGTACTGAAAAGTTGTGGCAAAGTGCTGAAAAGTGTGGCAAAGTACTGAAAAGTTGTGGCAAAGTGCTGAAAAGTAGTGGCAAAGTACTGAAAAGTCGTGGCAAAGTCGTGGCAAAGTACTGAAAAGTTGTGGCAAAGTGCTGAAAAGTAGTGGCAAAGTACTGAAAAGTCGTGGCAAAGTCGTGGCAATGTACTGAAAAGTGTGGCAAAGTACTGAAAAGTTGTGGCGAAGTGCTGAAAAGTCGTGGCAAAGTACTGAAAAGTTGTGGCAAAGTGCTGAAAAGTGTGGCATAACACTGAAAAGTTGTGGCAAAGTGCTGAAAAGTAGTGGGAAAGTTCTGAAGAGCAGTTGCAAAGTACTGAAAAGTGTGGCAAAGTACTGAAAAGTCGTGGCAAAGTCGTGGCAAAGTACTGAAAAGTGTGGCAAAGTACTGAAAAGTTGTGGCAAAGTGCTGAAAAGTAGTGGCAAAGTGCTGAAAAGTGTGGCAAAGTACTGAAAAGTTGTGGCAAAGTCGTGGCAAAGTACTGAAAAGAGTGGCAAAGTGCTGCAAAGTCGTGGCAAAGTACTGAAAAGTGTGGCAAAGTACTGAAAAGTTGTGGCAAAGTGCTGAAAAGTGTGGCAAAGTACTGAAAAGTTGTGGCAAAGTGTTGAAAAGTGTGGCAAAGTGCTGCAAAGTCGAGGCAAAGTAATGAAAAGTGTGGCAAAGTACTGAAGAGTTGTGGCAAAGTGCTGAAAAGTAGTGGCAAAGTACTGAAAAGTCGTGGCAAAGTCGTGGCAAAGTACTGAAAAGTGTGGCAAAGTGCTGAAAAGTTGTGGCAAAGTGCTGAAAAGTAGTGGCAAAGTGCTGAAAATTGTGGCAAAGTACTGAAAAGTTGTGGCAAAGTCGTAGCAAAGTACTGAAAAGAGTGGCAAAGTGCTGCAAAGTCGTGGCAAAGTACTGAAAAGTGTGGCAAAGTACTGAAAAGTTGTGGCAAAGTGCTGAAAAGTGTGGCAAAGTACTGAAAAGTTGTGGCAAAGTGCTGAAAAGTGTGGCAAAGTGCTGCAAAGTCGTGGCAAAGTACTGAAAAGTGTGGCAAAGTACTGAAAATTTGTGGCAAAGTGCTGAAAAGTGTGGCAAAGTACTGAAAAGTTGTGACAAAGTGCTGAAAAGTAGTGGCAAAGTACTGAAAAGTCGTGGCAAAGTCGTGGCAAATTACTGAAAAGTGTGGCAAAGTACGGAAAAGTTGTGGCAAAGTCGTGGCTAAGTACTGAAAAGAGTGGCAAAGTACAGAAAAGTTGTGGCAAAGTGCTGCAAAGTCGTGGCAAAGTACTGAAAAGTGTGGCAAAGTACTGAAAAGTTGTGGCAAAGTGCTGAAAAGTGTGGCAAAGTACTGAAAAGTTGTGGCAAAGTGCTGAAAAGTGTGGCAATGTACTGAAAAGTTGTGGCAAAGTCGTGGCAAAGTACTGAAAAGAGTGGCAAAGTGCTGCAAAGTCGTGGCAAAGTACTGAAAAGTGTGACAAAGTACTGAAAAGTTGTGGCGAAGTGCTGAAAAGTCGTGGCAAAGTACTGAAAAGTGTGGCAAAGTACGGAAAAGTTGTGGCAAAGTCGTGGCTAAGTACTGAAAAGAGTGGCAAAGTACAGAAAAGTTGTGGCAAAGTGCTGCAAAGTCGTGGCAAAGTACTGAAAAGTGTGGCAAAGTACGGAAAAGTTGTGGCAAAGTGCTGAAAAGTGTGGCAAAGTACGGAAAAGTTGTGGCAAAGTGCTGAAAAGTGTGGCAAAGTACTGAAAAGTTGTGGCAAAGTGCTGAAAAGTAGTGGCAAAGTACTGAAAAGTCGTGGCAAAGTCGTGGCAAAGTACTGAAAAGTTGTGGCAAAGTGCTGAAAAGTAGTGGCAAAGTACTGAAAAGTCGTGGCAAAGTCGTGGCAATGTACTGAAAAGTGTGGCAAAGTACTGAAAAGTTGTGGCGAAGTGCTGAAAAGTCGTGGCAAAGTACTGAAAAGTGTGGCAAAGTACTGAAGAGTTGTGGCAAAGTCGTGGCAAAGTACTGAAAAGAGTGGCAAAGTGCTGCAAAGTCGTGGCAAAGTACTGAAAAGTGTGGCAAAGTACTGAAAAGTTGTGGCAAAGTGCTGAAAAGTGTGGCAAAGTACTGAAAAGTTGTGGCAAAGTGCTGAAAAGTGTGGCAAAGTGCTGCAAAGTCGTGGCAAAGTACTGAAAAGTGTGGCAAAGTACTGAAAAGTTGTGGCAAAGTGCTGAAAAGTGTGGCAAAGTACTGAAAAGTTTTGGCAAAGTGCTGAAAAGTAGTGGCAAAGTACTGAAAAGTCGTGGCAAAGTCGTGGCAAAGTACTGAAAAGTGTGGCAAAGTACTGAAAAGTTGTGGCGAAGTGCTGAAAAGTCGTGGCAAAGTACTGAAAAGTGTGGCAAAGTACGGAAAAGTTGTGGCAAAGTCGTGGCTAAGTACTGAAAAGAGTGGCAAAGTACAGAAAAGTTGTGGCAAAGTGCTGCTAAGTCGTGGCAAAGTACTGAAAAGTGTGGCAAAGTACTGAAAAGTTGTGGCAAAGTGCTGAAAAGTGTGGCAAAGTACTGAAAAGTTGTGGCAAAGTGCTGAAAAGTGTGGCAAAGTACTGAAAAGTTGTGGCAAAGTGCTGAAAAGTAGTGGCAAAGTACTGAAAAGTCGTGGCAAAGTCGTGGCAAAGTACTGAAAAGTGTGGCAAAGTACTGAAAAGTTGTGGCGAAGTGCTGAAAAGTCGTGGCAAAGTACTGAAAAGTGTGGCAAAGTACTGAAGAGTTGTGGCAAAGTCGTGGCAAAGTACTGAAAAGAGTGGCAAAGTGCTGCAAAGTCGTGACAAAGTACTGAAAAGTGTGGCAAAGTACTGAAAAGTTGTGGCAAGGTGCTGAAAAGTGTGGCAAAGTACTGAAAAGTTGTGGCAAAGTGCTGAAAAGTATGGCAAAGTGCTGCAAAGTCGTGGCAAAGTACTGAAAAGTGTGGCAAAGTACTGAAAAGTTGTGGCAAAGTGCTGAAAAGTGTGGCAAAGTACTGAAAAGTGCGGCAAAGTACTGAAAAGTGTGGCAAAGTACTGAAAAGTTGTGGCAAAGTCGTGGTAAAGTACTGAAAAGAGTGGCAAATTGCTGCAAAGTCGTGGCAAAGTACTTAAAAGTGTGGCAAAGTACTGAAAAGTTGTGGCAAAGTGCTGAAAAGTGTGGCAAAGTACTGAAAAGTTGTGGCAAAGTGCTGAAAAGTGTGGCAAAGTACTGAAAAGTCGTGGCAAAGTACTGAAAAGTGTGGCAAAGTACTGAAAAGTTGTGGCGAAGTGCTGAAAAGTCGTGGCAAAGTACTAAAAAGTGTGGCAAAGTACTGAAAAGTTGTGACAAAGTGCTGAAAAGTAGTGGCAAAGTACTGAAAAGTGTGGCAAAGTACTGAAAAGTCGTGGTAAAGTACTGAAAAGTGTGGCAAAGTACTGAAAAGTTGTGGCAAAGTAGTGAAAAGTGTGGCAAAGTACTGAAAAGTAGTGGCAAATTCGTGGCAAAGTACTGAAAAGTGTGGCAAAGTGCTGAAAAGTAATGGTAAAGTGCTGACAATTGTGGCAAAGTACTGTAAAGTTGTGGCAAAGTGCTGAAAATTAGTGTCAAAGTGCTGAAAAGTAATGGTAAAGTGCTGCAAATTGTGGCAAAGTACTGTAAAGTCGTGGCAAAGTACTGAAAACTTGTGGCAAAGTGCTGAAAAGTAATGGTAAAGTGCTGAAAATTGTGGTAAAGTACTGAAAAGTTGTGGCAAAGTCGTGGCAAACTACTGAAAAGTGTGGAAAAAGTACTGTAAAGTTGTGGCAAAGTGCTGAAAATTAGTGTCAAAGTACTGCAAAGCAGTGGCAAAGTACTGAAAAGTTGTGGCAAAGTGCTGAAAAGTGTGGCATAACACTGAAAAGTTGTGGCAAAGTGCTGAAAAGTAGTGGGAAAGTTCTGAAGAGCAGTTGCAAAGTACTGAAAAGTGTGGCAAAGTACTGAAAAGTTGTGGCAAAGTGCTGAAAAGTAGTGGCAAAGTGCTGAAAAGTGTGGCAAAGTACTGAAAAGTTGTGGCAAAGTCGTGGCAAAGTACTGAAAAGAGTGGCAAAGTGCTGCAAAGTCGTGGCAAAGTACTGAAAAGTGTGGCAAAGTACTGAAAAGTTGTGGCAAAGTGCTGAAAAGTGTGGCAAAGTACTGAAAAGTTGTGGCAAAGTGCTGAAAAGTGTGGCAAAGTGCTGCAAAGTCGAGGCAAAGTACTGAAAAGTGTGGCAAAGTACTGAAAAGTTGTGGCAAAGTGCTGCAAAGTCGTGGCAAAGTACTGAAAAGTGTGGCAAAGTACTGAAAAGTTGTGGCAAAGTGCTGAAAAGTGTGGCAAAGTACTGAAAAGTTGTGGCAAAGTGCTGAAAAGTGTGGCAAAGTGCTGCAAAGTCGAGGCAAAGTACTGAAAAGTTGTGGCAAAGTGCTGAAAAGTGTGGCAAAGTACTGAAAAGTTGTGGCAAAGTGCTGAAAAGTGTGGCAAAGTGCTGCAAAGTCGTGGCAAAGTACTGAAAAGTGTGGCAAAGTACTGAAAAGTTGTGACAAAGTGCTGAAAAGTGTGGCAAAGTACTGAAAAGTTGTGGCAAAGTGCTGAAAAGTAGTGGCAAAGTACTGAAAAGTCGTGGCAAAGTACTGAAAAGTGTGACAAAGTACTGAAAAGTTGTGGCGAAGTGCTGAAAAGTCGTGGCAAAGTACTGAAAAGTGTGGCAAAGTACGGAAAAGTTGTGGCAAAGTCGTGGCTAAGTACTTAAAAGAGTGGCAAAGTACAGAAAAGTTGTGGCAAAGTGCTGCAAAGTCGTGGCAAAGTACTGAAAAGTGTGGCTAAGTACTGAAAAGTTGTGGCAAAGTGCTGAAAAGTGTGGCAAAATACTGAAAAGTTGTGGCAAAGTGCTGAAAAGTGTGGCAAAGTACTGAAAAGTTGTGGCAAAGTGCTGAAAAGTAGTGGCAAAGTACTGAAAAGTCGTGGCAAAGTCGTGGCAAAGTACTGAAAAGTTGTGGCAAAGTGCTGAAAAGTAGTGGCAAAGTACTGAAAAGTCGTGGCAAAGTCGTGGCAATGTACTGAAAAGTGTGGCAAAGTACTGAAAAGTTGTGGCGAAGTGCTGAATAGTCGTGGCAAAGTACTGAAAAGTGTGGCAAAGTACTGAAGAGTTGTGGCAAAGTCGTGGCAAAGTACTGAAAAGAGTGGCAAAGTGCTGCAAAGTCGTGGCAAAGTACTGAAAAGTGTGGCAAAGTAGTGAAAAGTTGTGGCAAAGTGCTGAAAAGTGTGGCAAAGTACTGAAAAGTTGTGGCAAAGTGCTGAAAAGTGTGGCAAAGTGCTGCAAAGTCGTGGCAAAGTACTGAAAAGTGTGGCAAAGTACTGAAAAGTTGTGGCAAAGTGCTGAAAAGTGTGGCAAAGTACTGAAAAGTTTTGGCAAAGTGCTGAAAAGTAGTGGCAAAGTACTGAAAAGTCGTGGCAAAGTCGTGGCAAAGTACTGAAAAGTGTGGCAAAGTACTGAAAAGTTGTGGCGAAGTGCTGAAAAGTCGTGGCAAAGTACTGAAAAGTGTGGCAAAGTACGGAAAAGTTGTGGCAAAGTCGTGGCTAAGTACTGAAAAGAGTGGCAAAGTACAGAAAAGTTGTGGCAACGTGCTGCTAAGTCGTGGCAAAGTACTGAAAAGTGTGGCAAAGTACTGAAAAGTTGTGGCAAAGTGCTGAAAAGTGTGGCAAAGTACTGAAAAGTTGTGGCAAAGTGCTGAAAAGTGTGGCAAAGTACTGAAAAGTTGTGGCAAAGTGCTGAAAAGTAGTGGCAAAGTACTGAAAAGTCGTGGCAAAGTCGTGGCAAAGTACTGAAAAGTGTGGCAAAGTACTGAAAAGTTGTGGCGAAGTGCTGAAAATTCGTGGCAAAGTACTGAAAAGTGTGGCAAAGTACTGAAGAGTTGTGGCAAAGTCGTGGCAAAGTACTGAAAAGAGTGGCAAAGTGCTGCAAAGTCGTGGCAAAGTACTGAAAAGTGTGGCAAAGTACTGAAAAGTTGTGGCAAGGTGCTGAAAAGTGTGGCAAAGTACTGAAAAGTTGTGGCAAAGTGCTGAAAAGTATGGCAAAGTGCTGCAAAGTCGTGGCAAAGTACTGAAAAGTGTGGCAAAGTACTGAAAAGTTGTGGCAAAGTGCTGAAAAGTGTGGCAAAGTACTGAAAAGTGCGGCAAAGTACTGAAAAGTGTGGCAAAGTACTGAAAAGTTGTGGCAAAGTCGTGGTAAAGTACTGAAAAGAGTGGCAAATTGCTGCAAAGTCGTGGCAAAGTACTTAAAAGTGTGGCAAAGTACTGAAAAGTTGTGGCAATGTGCTGAAAAGTGTGGCAAAGTACTGAAAAGTTGTGGCAAAGTGCTGAAAAGTGTGGCAAAGTACTGAAAAGTCGTGGCAAAGTACTGAAAAGTGTGGCAAAGTACTGAAAAGTTGTGGCGAAGTGCTGAAAAGTCGTGGCAAAGTACTGAAAAGTGTGGCAAAGTACTGAAAAGTTGTGGCAAAGTGCTGAAAAGTAGTGGCAAAGTGCTGAAAAGTGTGGCAAAGTACTGAAAAGTCGTGGTAAAGTACTGAAAAGTGTGGCAAAGTACTGAAAAGTTGTGGCAAAGTAGTGAAAAGTGTGGCAAAGTACTGAAAAGTAGTGGCAAAGTCGTGGCAAAGTACTGAAAAGTGTGGCAAAGTGCTGAAAAGTAATGGTAAAGTGCTGACAATTGTGGCAAAGTACTGTAAAGTTGTGGCAAAGTGCTGAAAATTAGTGTCAAAGTGCTGAAAAGTAATGGTAAAGTGCTGCAAATTGTGGCAAAGTACTGTAAAGTCGTGGCAAAGTACTGAAAACTTGTGGCAAAGTGCTGAAAAGTAATGGTAAAGTGCTGAAAATTGTGGTAAAGTACTGAAAAGTTGTGGCAAAGTCGTGGCAAAGTACTGAAAAGTGTGGAAAAAGTACTGTAAAGTTGTGGCAAAGTGCTGAAAATTAGTGTCAATGTACTGAAAAGCAGTGGCAAAGTACTGAAAAGTTGTGGCAAAGTGCTGAAAAGTGTGGCATAACACTGAAAAGTTGTGGCAAAGTGCTGAAAAGTAGTGGCAAAGTCGTGGCAAAGTACTGAAAAGTGTGGCAAAGTACTGAAAAGTTGTGGCAAAGTGCTGAAAAGTAGTGGCAAAGTGCTGAAAAGTGTGGCAAAGTACTGAAAAGTTGTGGCAAAGTCGTGGCAAAGTACTGAAAAGAGTGGCAAAGTGCTGCAAAGTCGTGGCAAAGTACTGAAAAGTGTGGCAAAGTACTGAAAAGTTGTGGCAAAGTGCTGAAAAGTGTGGCAAAGTACTGAAAAGTTGTGGCAAAGTGCTGAAAAGTGTGGCAAAGTGCTGCAAAGTCGAGGCAAAGTACTGAAAAGTGTGGCAAAGTACTGAAAAGTTGTGGCAAAGTGCTGAAAAGTAGTGGCAAAGTACTGAAAAGTCGTGGCAAAGTCGTGGCAAAGTACTGAAAAGTGTGGCAAAGTGCTGAAAAGTTGTGGCAAAGTGCTGAAAAGTAGTGGCAAAGTGCTGAAAATTGTGGCAAAGTACTGAAAAGTTGTGGCAAAGTCGTAGCAAAGTACTGAAAAGAGTGGCAAAGTGCTGCAAAGTCGTGGCAAAGTACTGAAAAGTGTGGCAAAGTACTGAAAAGTTGTGGCAAAGTGCTGAAAAGTGTGGCAAAGTACTGAAAAGTTGTGGCAAAGTGCTGAAAAGTGTGGCAAAGTGCTGCATAGTCGTGGCAAAGTACTGAAAAGTGTGGCAAAGTACTGAAAAGTTGTGGCAAAGTGCTGAAAAGTGTGGCAAAGTACTGAAAAGTTGTGACAAAGTGCTGAAAAGTAGTGGCAAAGTACTGAAAAGTCGTGGCAAAGTCGTGGCAAAGTACTGAAAAGTGTGGCAAAGTACGGAAAAGTTGTGGCAAAGTCGTGGCTAAGTACTGAAAAGAGTGGCAAAGTACAGAAAAGTTGTGGCAAAGTGCTGCAAAGTCGTGGCAAAGTACTGAAAAGTGTGGCAAAGTACTGAAAAGTTGTGGCAAAGTGCTGAAAAGTGTGGCAAAGTACTGAAAAGTTGTGGCAAAGTGCTGAAAAGTGTTGCAAAGTACTGAAAAGTTGTGGCAAAGTCGTGGCAAAGTACTGAAAAGAGTGGCAAAGTGCTGCAAAGTCGTGGCAAAGTACTGAAAAGTGTGGCAAAGTACTGAAAAGTTGTGACAAAGTGCTGAAAAGTGTGGCAAAGTACTGAAAAGTTGTGGCAAAGTGCTGAAAAGTGTGACAAAGTGCTGCAAAGTCGTGGCAAAGTACTGAAAAGTGTGGCAAAGTACTGAAAAGTTGTGACAAAGTGCTGAAAAGTGTGGCAAAGTACTGAAAAGTTGTGGCAAAGTGCTGAAAAGTAGTGGCAAAGTACTGAAAAGTCGTGGCAAAGTACTGAAAAGTGTGACAAAGTACTGAAAAGTTGTGGCGAAGTGCTGAAAAGTCGTGGCAAAGTACTGAAAAGTGTGGCAAAGTACGGAAAAGTTGTGGCAAAGTCGTGGCTAAGTACTGAAAAGAGTGGCAAAGTACAGAAAAGTTGTGGCAAAGTGCTGCAAAGTCGTGGCAAAGTACTGAAAAGTGTGGCTAAGTACTGAAAAGTTGTGGCAAAGTGCTGAAAAGTGTGGCAAAGTACTGAAAAGTTGTGGCAAAGTGCTGAAAAGTGTGGCAAAGTACTGAAAAGTTGTGGCAAAGTGCTGAAAAGTAGTGGCAAAGTACTGAAAAGTCGTGGCAAAGTCGTGGCAAAGTACTGAAAAGTTGTGGCAAAGTGCTGAAAAGTAGTGGCAAAGTACTGAAAAGTCGTGGCAAAGTCGTGGCAATGTACTGAAAAGTGTGGCAAAGTACTGAAAAGTTGTGGCGAAGTGCTGAAAAGTAGTGGCAAAGTACTGAAAAGTCGTGGCAAAGTCGTGGCAAAGTACTGAAAAGTGTGGCAAAGTACTGAAAAGTTGTGGCGAAGTGCTGAAAAGTCGTGGCAAAGTACTGAAAAGTGTGGCAAAGTACGGAAAAGTTGTGGCAAAGTCGTGGCTAAGTACTGAAAAGAGTGGCAAAGTACAGAAAAGTTGTGGCAAAGTGCTGCTAAGTCGTGGCAAAGTACTGAAAAGTGTGGCAAAGTACTGAAAAGTTGTGGCAAAGTGCTGAAAAGTGTGGCAAAGTACTGAAAAGTTGTGGCAAAGTGCTGAAAAGTGTGGCAAAGTACTGAAAAGTTGTGGCAAAGTGCTGAAAAGTAGTGGCAAAATACTGAAAAGTCGTGGCAAAGTCGTGGCAAAGTACTGAAAAGTGTGGCAAAGTACTGAAAAGTAGTGGCGAAGTGCTGAAAAGTCGTGGCAAAGTACTGAAAAGTGTGGCAAAGTACTGAAGAGTTGTGGCAAAGTCGTGGCAAAGTACTGAAAAGAGTGGCAAAGTGCTGCAAAGTCGTGGCAAAGTACTGAAAAGTGTGGCAAAGTACTGAAAAGTTGTGGCAAGGTGCTGAAAAGTGTGGCAAAGTACTGAAAAGTTGTGGCAAAGTGCTGAAAAGTATGGCAAAGTGCTGCAAAGTCGTGGCAAAGTACTGAAAAGTGTGGCAAAGTACTGAAAAGTTGTGGCAAAGTGCTGAAAAGTGTGGCAAAGTACTGAAAAGTGCGGCAAAGTACTGAAAAGTGTGGCAAAGTACTGAAAAGTTGTGGCAAAGTCGTGGTAAAGTACTGAAAAGAGTGGCAAATTGCTGCAAAGTCGTGGCAAAGTACTTAAAAGTGTGGCAAAGTACTGAAAAGTTGTGGCAATGTGCTGAAAAGTGTGGCAAAGTACTGAAAAGTTGTGGCAAAGTGCTGAAAAGTGTGGCAAAGTACTGAAAAGTCGTGGCAAAGTACTGAAAAGTGTGGCAAAGTACTGAAAAGTTGTGGCGAAGTGCTGAAAAGTCGTGGCAAAGTACTGAAAAGTGTGGCAAAGTACTGAAAAGTTGTGGCAAAGTGCTGAAAATTAGTGGCAAAGTGCTGAAAAGTGTGGCAAAGTACTGAAAAGTCGTGGTAAAGTACTGAAAAGTGTGGCAAAGTACTGAAAAGTTGTGGCAAAGTAGTGAAAAGTGTGGCAAAGTACTGAAAAGTAGTGGCAAAGTCGTGGCAAAGTACTGAAAAGTGTGGCAAAGTGCTGAAAAGTAATGGTAAAGTGCTGACAATTGTGGCAAAGTACTGTAAAGTTGTGGCAAAGTGCTGAAAATTAGTGTCAAAGTGCTGAAAAGTAATGGTAAAGTGCTGCAAATTGTGGCAAAGTACTGTAAAGTCGTGGCAAAGTACTGAAAACTTGTGGCAAAGTGCTGAAAAGTAATGGTAAAGTGCTGAAAATTGTGGTAAAGTACTGAAAAGTTGTGGCAAAGTCGTGGCAAAGTACTGAAAAGTGTGGAAAAAGTACTGTAAAGTTGTGGCAAAGTGCTGAAAATTAGTGTCAATGTACTGAAAAGCAGTGGCAAAGTACTGAAAAGTTGTGGCAAAGTGCTGAAAAGTGTGGCATAACACTGAAAAGTTGTGGCAAAGTGCTGAAAAGTAGTGGCAAAGTCGTGGCAAAGTACTGAAAAGTGTGGCAAAGTACTGAAAAGTTGTGGCAAAGTGCTGAAAAGTAGTGGCAAAGTGCTGAAAAGTGTGGCAAAGTACTGAAAAGTTGTGGCAAAGTCGTGGCAAAGTACTGAAAAGAGTGGCAAAGTGCTGCAAAGTCGTGGCAAAGTACTGAAAAGTGTGGCAAAGTACTGAAAAGTTGTGGCAAAGTGCTGAAAAGTGTGGCAAAGTACTGAAAAGTTGTGGCAAAGTGCTGAAAAGTGTGGCAAAGTGCTGCAAAGTCGAGGCAAAGTACTGAAAAGTGTGGCAAAGTACTGAAAAGTTGTGGCAAAGTGCTGAAAAGTAGTGGCAAAGTACTGAAAAGTCGTGGCAAAGTCGTGGCAAAGTACTGAAAAGTGTGGCAAAGTGCTGAAAAGTTGTGGCAAAGTGCTGAAAAGTAGTGGCAAAGTGCTGAAAATTGTGGCAAAGTACTGAAAAGTTGTGGCAAAGTCGTAGCAAAGTACTGAAAAGAGTGGCAAAGTGCTGCAAAGTCGTGGCAAAGTACTGAAAAGTGTGGCAAAGTACTGAAAAGTTGTGGCAAAGTGCTGAAAAGTGTGGCAAAGTACTGAAAAGTTGTGGCAAAGTGCTGAAAAGTGTGGCAAAGTGCTGCATAGTCGTGGCAAAGTACTGAAAAGTGTGGCAAAGTACTGAAAAGTTGTGGCAAAGTGCTGAAAAGTGTGGCAAAGTACTGAAAAGTTGTGACAAAGTGCTGAAAAGTAGTGGCAAAGTACTGAAAAGTCGTGGCAAAGTCGTGGCAAAGTACTGAAAAGTGTGGCAAAGTACGGAAAAGTTGTGGCAAAGTCGTGGCTAAGTACTGAAAAGAGTGGCAAAGTACAGAAAAGTTGTGGCAAAGTGCTGCAAAGTCGTGGCAAAGTACTGAAAAGTGTGGCAAAGTGCTGAAAAGTGTGGCAAAGTACTGAAAAGTTGTGGCAAAGTGCTGAAAAGTAGTGGCAAAGTACTGAAAAGTCGTGGCAAAGTCGTGGCAAAGTACTGAAAGGTTGTGGCAAAGTGCTGAAAAGTAGTGGCAAAGTACTGAAAAGTCGTGGCAAAGTCGTGGCAATGTACTGAAAAGTGTGGCAAAGTACTGAAAAGTTGTGGCGAAGTGCTGAAAAGTAGTGGCAAAGTACTGAAAAGTCGTGGCAAAGTCGTGGCAAAGTACTGAAAAGTGTGGCAAAGTACTGAAAAGTTGTGGCGAAGTGCTGAAAAGTCGTGGCAAAGTACTGAAAAGTGTGGCAAAGTACGGAAAAGTTGTGGCAAAGTCGTGGCTAAGTACTGAAAAGAGTGGCAAAGTACAGAAAAGTTGTGGCAAAGTGCTGCTAAGTCGTGGCAAAGTACTGAAAAGTGTGGCAAAGTACTGAAAAGTTGTGGCAAAGTGCTGAAAAGTGTGGCAAAGTACTGAAAAGTTGTGGCAAAGTGCTGAAAAGTGTGGCAAAGTACTGAAAAGTTGTGGCAAAGTGCTGAAAAGTAGTGGCAAAATACTGAAAAGTCGTGGCAAAGTCGTGGCAAAGTAGTGAAAAGTGTGGCAAAGTACTGAAAAGTTGTGGCGAAGTGCTGAAAAGGCGTGGCAAAGTACTGAAAAGTGTGGCAAAGTACTGAAGAGTTGTGGCAAAGTCGTGGCAAAGTACTGAAAAGAGTGGCAAAGTGCTGCAAAGTCGTGGCAAAGTACTGAAAAGTGTGGCAAAGTACTGAAAAGTTGTGGCAAGGTGCTGAAAAGTGTGGCAAAGTACTGAAAAGTTGTGGCAAAGTGCTGAAAAGTATGGCAAAGTGCTGCAAAGTCGTGGCAAAGTACTGAAAAGTGTGGCAAAGTACTGAAAAGTTGTGGCAAAGTGCTGAAAAGTGTGGCAAAGTACTGAAAAGTGCGGCAAAGTACTGAAAAGTGTGGCAAAGTACTGAAAAGTTGTGGCAAAGTCGTGGTAAAGTACTGAAAAGAGTGGCAAATTGCTGCAAAGTCGTGGCAAAGTACTTAAAAGTGTGGCAAAGTACTGAAAAGTTGTGGCAATGTGCTGAAAAGTGTGGCAAAGTACTGAAAAGTTGTGGCAAAGTGCTGAAAAGTGTGGCAAAGTACTGAAAAGTCGTGGCAAAGTACTGAAAAGTGTGGCAAAGTACTGAAAAGTTGTGGCGAAGTGCTGAAAAGTCGTGGCAAAGTACTGAAAAGTGTGGCAAAGTACTGAAAAGTTGTGGCAAAGTGCTGAAAAGTAGTGGCAAAGTGCTGAAAAGTGTGGCAAAGTACTGAAAAGTCGTGGTAAAGTACTGAAAAGTGTGGCAAAGTACTGAAAAGTTGTGGCAAAGTAGTGAAAAGTGTGGCAAAGTACTGAAAAGTAGTGGCAAAGTCGTGGCAAAGTACTGAAAAGTGTGGCAAAGTGCTGAAAAGTAATGGTAAAGTGCTGACAATTGTGGCAAAGTACTGTAAAGTTGTGGCAAAGTGCTGAAAATTAGTGTCAAAGTGCTGAAAAGTAATGGTAAAGTGCTGCAAATTGTGGCAAAGTACTGTAAAGTCGTGGCAAAGTACTGAAAACTTGTGGCAAAGTGCTGAAAAGTAATGGTAAAGTGCTGAAAATTGTGGTAAAGTACTGAAAAGTTGTGGCAAAGTCGTGGCAAAGTACTGAAAAGTGTGGAAAAAGTACTGTAAAGTTGTGGCAAAGTGCTGAAAATTAGTGTCAATGTACTGAAAAGCAGTGGCAAAGTACTGAAAAGTTGTGGCAAAGTGCTGAAAAGTGTGGCATAACACTGAAAAGTTGTGGCAAAGTGTTGAAAAGTAGTGGCAAAGTCGTGGCAAAGTACTGAAAAGTGTGGCAAAGTACTGAAAAGTTGTGGCAAAGTGCTGAAAAGTAGTGGCAAAGTGCTGAAAAGTGTGGCAAAGTACTGAAAAGTTGTGGCAAAGTCGTGGCAAAGTACTGAAAAGAGTGGCAAAGTGCTGCAAAGTCGTGGCAAAGTACTGAAAAGTGTGGCAAAGTACTGAAAAGTTGTGGCAAAGTGCTGAAAAGTGTGGCAAAGTACTGAAAAGTTGTGGCAAAGTGCTGAAAAGTGTGGCAAAGTGCTGCAAAGTCGAGGCAAAGTACTGAAAAGTGTGGCAAAGTACTGAAAAGTTGTGGCAAAGTGCTGAAAAGTAGTGGCAAAGTACTGAAAAGTCGTGGCAAAGTCGTGGCAAAGTACTGAAAAGTGGGGCAAAGTGCTGAAAAGATGTGGCAAAGTGCTGAAAAGTAGTGGCAAAGTGCTGAAAATTGTGGCAAAGTACTGAAAAGTTGTGGCAAAGTCGTAGCAAAGTACTGAAAAGAGTGGCAAAGTGCTGCAAAGTCGTGGCAAAGTACTGAAAAGTGTGGCAAAGTACTGAAAAGTTGTGGCAAAGTGCTGAAAAGTGTGGCAAAGTACTGAAAAGTTGTGGCAAAGTGCTGAAAAGTGTGGCAAAGTACTGAAAAGTTGTGGCAAAGTGCTGAAAAGTAGTGGCAAAATACTGAAAAGTCGTGGCAAAGTCGTGGCAAAGTACTGAAAAGTGTGGCAAAGTACTGAAAAGTTGTGGCGAAGTGCTGAAAAGTCGTGGCAAAGTACTGAAAAGTGTGGCAAAGTACTGAAGAGTTGTGGCAAAGTCGTGGCAAAGTACTGAAAAGAGTGGCAAAGTGCTGCAAAGTCGTGGCAAAGTACTGAAAAGTGTGGCAAAGTACTGAAACGTTGTGGCAAGGTGCTGAAAAGTGTGGCAAAGTACTGAAAAGTTGTGGCAAAGTGCTGAAAAGTATGGGAAAGTGCTGCAAAGTCGTGGCAAAGTACTGAAAAGTGTGGCAAAGTACTGAAAAGTTGTGGCAAAGTGCTGAAAAGTGTGGCAAAGTACTGAAAAGTGCGGCAAAGTACTGAAAAGTGTGGCAAAGTACTGAAAAGTTGTGGCAAAGTCGTGGTAAAGTACTGAAAAGAGTGGCAAATTGCTGCAAAGTCGTGGCAAAGTACTTAAAAGTGTGGCAAAGTACTGAAAAGTTGTGGCAATGTGCTGAAAAGTGTGGCAAAGTACTGAAAAGTTGTGGCAAAGTGCTGAAAAGTGTGGCAAAGTACTGAAAAGTCGTGGCAAAGTACTGAAAAGTGTGGCAAAGTACTGAAAAGTTGTGGCGAAGTGCTGAAAAGTCGTGGCAAAGTACTGAAAAGTGTGGCAAAGTACTGAAAAGTTGTGGCAAAGTGCTGAAAAGTAGTGGCAAAGTGCTGAAAAGTGTGGCAAAGTACTGAAAAGTCGTGGTAAAGTACTGAAAAGTGTGGCAAAGTACTGAAAAGTTGTGGCAAAGTAGTGAAAAGTGTGGCAAAGTACTGAAAAGTAGTGGCAAAGTCGTGGCAAAGTACTGAAAAGTGTGGCAAAGTGCTGAAAAGTAATGGTAAAGTGCTGACAATTGTGGCAAAGTACTGTAAAGTTGTGGCAAAGTGCTGAAAATTAGTGTCAAAGTGCTGAAAAGTAATGGTAAAGTGCTGCAAATTGTGGCAAAGTACTGTAAAGTCGTGGCAAAGTACTGAAAACTTGTGGCAAAGTGCTGAAAAGTAATGGTAAAGTGCTGAAAATTGTGGTAAAGTACTGAAAAGTTGTGGCTAAGTCGTGGCAAAGTACTGAAAAGTGTGGAAAAAGTACTGTAAAGTTGTGGCAAAGTGCTGAAAATTAGTGTCAATGTACTGAAAAGCAGTGGCAAAGTACTGAAAAGTTGTGGCAAAGTGCTGTAAAGTGTGGCATAACACTGAAAAGTTGTGGCAAAGTGCTGAAAAGTAGTGGCAAAGTCGTGGCAAAGTACTGAAAAGTGTGGCAAAGTACTGAAAAGTTGTGGCAAAGTGCTGAAAAGTAGTGGCAAAGTGCTGAAAAGTGTGGCAAAGTACTGAAAAGTTGTGGCAAAGTCGTGGCAAAGTACTGAAAAGAGTGGCAAAGTGCTGCAAAGTCGTGGCAAAGTACTGAAAAGTGTGGCAAAGTACTGAAAAGTTGTGGCAAAGTGCTGAAAAGTGTGGCAAAGTACTGAAAAGTTGTGGCAAAGTGCTGAAAAGTGTGGCAAAGTGCTGCAAAGTCGAGGCAAAGTACTGAAAAGTGTGGCAAAGTACTGAAAAGTTGTGGCAAAGTGCTGAAAAGTAGTGGCAAAGTGCTGAAAATTGTGGCAAAGTACTGAAAAGTTGTGGCAAAGTCGTAGCAAAGTACTGAAAAGAGTGGCAAAGTGCTGCAAAGTCGTGGCAAAGTACTGAAAAGTGTGGCAAAGTACTGAAAAGTTGTGGCAAAGTGCTGAAAAGTGTGGCAAAGTACTGAAAAGTTGTGGCAAAGTGCTGAAAAGTGTGGCAAAGTGCTGCATAGTCGTGGCAAAGTACTGAAAAGTGTGGCAAAGTACTGAAAAGTTGTGGCAAAGTGCTGAAAAGTGTGGCAAAGTACTGAAAAGTTGTGACAAAGTGCTGAAAAGTAGTGGCAAAGTACTGAAAAGTCGTGGCAAAGTCGTGTCAAAGTACTGAAAAGTGTGGCAAAGTACGGAAAAGTTGTGGCAAAGTCGTGGCTAAGTACTGAAAAGAGTGGCAAAGTACAGAAAAGTTGTGGCAAAGTGCTGCAAAGTCGTGGCAAAGTACTGAAAAGTGTGGCAAAGTGCTGAAAAGTGTGGCAAAGTACTGAAAAGTTGTGGCAAAGTGCTGAAAAGTAGTGGCAAAGTACTGAAAAGTCGTGGCAAAGTCGTGGCAAAGTACTGAAAAGTTGTGGCAAAGTGCTGAAAAGTAGTGGCAAAGTACTGAAAAGTCGTGGCAAAGTCGTGGCAATGTACTGAAAAGTGTGGCAAAGTACTGAAAAGTTGTGGCGAAGTGCTGAAAAGTAGTGGCAAAGTACTGAAAAGTCGTGGCAAAGTCGTGGCAAAGTACTGAAAAGTGTGGCAAAGTACTGAAAAGTTGTGGCGAAGTGCTGAAAAGTCGTGGCAAAGTACTGAAAAGTGTGGCAAAGTACGGAAAAGTTGTGGCAAAGTCGTGGCTAAGTACTGAAAAGAGTGGCAAAGTACAGAAAAGTTGTGGCAAAGTGCTGCTAAGTCGTGGCAAAGTACTGAAAAGTGTGGCAAAGTACTGAAAAGTTGTGGCAAAGTGCTGAAAAGTGTGGCAAAGTACTGAAAAGTTGTGGCAAAGTGCTGAAAAGTGTGGCAAAGTACTGAAAAGTTGTGGCAAAGTGCTGAAAAGTAGTGGCAAAATACTGAAAAGTCGTGGCAAAGTCGTGGCAAAGTACTGAAAAGTGTGGCAAAGTACTGAAAAGTTGTGGCGAAGTGCTGAAAAGTCGTGGCAAAGTACTGAAAAGTGTGGCAAAGTACTGAAGAGTTGTGGCAAAGTCGTGGCAAAGTACTGAAAAGAGTGGCAAAGTGCTGCAAAGTCGTGGCAAAGTACTGAAAAGTGTGGCAAAGTACTGAAAAGTTGTGGCAAGGTGCTGAAAAGTGTGGCAAAGTACTGAAAAGTTGTGGCAAAGTGCTGAAAAGTATGGCAAAGTGCTGCAAAGTCGTGGCAAAGTACTGAAAAGTGTGGCAAAGTACTGAAAAGTTGTGGCAAAGTGCTGAAAAGTGTGGCAAAGTACTGAAAAGTGCGGCAAAGTACTGAAAAGTGTGGCAAAGTACTGAAAAGTTGTGGCAAAGTCGTGGTAAAGTACTGAAAAGAGTGGCAAATTGCTGCAAAGTCGTGGCAAAGTACTTAAAAGTGTGGCAAAGTACTGAAAAGTTGTGGCAATGTGCTGAAAAGTGTGGCAAAGTACTGAAAAGTTGTGGCAAAGTGCTGAAAAGTGTGGCAAAGTACTGAAAAGTCGTGGCAAAGTACTGAAAAGTGTGGCAAAGTACTGAAAAGTTGTGGCGAAGTGCTGAAAAGTCGTGGCAAAGTACTGAAAAGTGTGGCAAAGTACTGAAAAGTTGTGGCAAAGTGCTGAAAAGTAGTGGCAAAGTGCTGAAAAGTGTGGCAAAGTACTGAAAAGTCGTGGTAAAGTACTGAAAAGTGTGGCAAAGTACTGAAAAGTTGTGGCAAAGTAGTGAAAAGTGTGGCAAAGTACTGAAAAGTAGTGGCAAAGTCGTGGCAAAGTACTGAAAAGTGTGGCAAAGTGCTGAAAAGTAATGGTAAAGTGCTGACAATTGTGGCAAAGTACTGTAAAGTTGTGGCAAAGTGCTGAAAATTAGTGTCAAAGTGCTGAAAAGTAATGGTAAAGTGCTGCAAATTGTGGCAAAGTACTGTAAAGTCGTGGCAAAGTACTGAAAACTTGTGGCAAAGTGCTGAAAAGTAATGGTAAAGTGCTGAAAATTGTGGTAAAGTAATGAAAAGTTGTGGCGAAGTGCTGAAAAGTCGTGGCAAAGTACTGAAAAGTGGGGCAAAGTACGGAAAAGTTGTGGCAAAGTCGTGGCTAAGTACTGAAAAGTGTGGCAAAGTACTGAAAAGTTGTGGCAAAGTGCTGAAAAGTAGTGGCAAAGTGCTGAAAAGTGTGGCAAAGTACTGAAAAGTTGTGGCAAAGTCGTGGCAAAGTACTGAAAAGAGTGGCAAAGTGCTGCAAAGTCGTGGCAAAGTACTGAAAAGTGTGGCAAAGTACTGAAAAGTTGTGGCAAAGTGCTGAAAAGTGTGGCAAAGTACTGAAAAGTTGTGGCAAAGTGCTGAAAAGTGTGGCAAAGTGCTGCAAAGTCGAGGCAAAGTACTGAAAAGTGTGGCAAAGTACTGAAAAGTTGTGGCAAAGTGCTGAAAAGTAGTGGCAAAGTACTGAAAAGTCGTGGCAAAGTCGTGGCAAAGTACTGAAAAGTGTGGCAAAGTGCTGAAAAGTTGTGGCAAAGTGCTGAAAAGTAGTGGCAAAGTGCTGAAAATTGTGGCAAAGTACTGAAAAGTTGTGGCAAAGTCGTAGCAAAGTACTGAAAAGAGTGGCAAAGTGCTGCAAAGTCGTGGCAAAGTACTGAAAAGTGTGGCAAAGTACTGAAAAGTTGTGGCAAAGTGCTGAAAAGTGTGGCAAAGTACTGAAAAGTTGTGGCAAAGTGCTGAAAAGTGTGGCAAAGTGCTGCATAGTCGTGGCAAAGTACTGAAAAGTGTGGCAAAGTACTGAAAAGTTGTGGCAAAGTGCTGAAAAGTGTGGCAAAGTACTGAAAAGTTGTGACAAAGTGCTGAAAAGTAGTGGCAAAGTACTGAAAAGTCGTGGCAAAGTCGTGGCAAAGTACTGAAAAGTGTGGCAAAGTACGGAAAAGTTGTGGCAAAGTCGTGGCTAAGTACTGAAAAGAGTGGCAAAGTACAGAAAAGTTGTGGCAAAGTGCTGCAAAGTCGTGGCAAAGTACTGAAAAGTGTGGCAAAGTACTGAAAAGTTGTGGCAAAGTGCTGAAAAGTGTGGCAAAGTACTGAAAAGTTGTGGCAAAGTGCTGAAAAGTGTGGCAAAGTACTGAAAAGTTGTGGCAAAGTCGTGGCAAAGTACTGAAAAGAGTGGCAAAGTGCTGCAAAGTCGTGGCAAAGTACTGAAAAGTGTGGCAAAGTACTGAAAAGTTGTGGCAAAGTGCTGAAAAGTGTGGCAAAGTGCTGCAAAGTCGTGGCAAAGTACTGAAAAGTGTGGCAAAGTACTGAAAAGTTGTGACAAAGTGCTGAAAAGTGTGGCAAAGTACTGAAAAGTTGTGGCAAAGTGCTGAAAAGTAGTGGCAAAGTACTGAAAAGTCGTGGCAAAATACTGAAAAGTGTGACAAAGTACTGAAAAGTTGTGGCGAAGTGCTGAAAAGTCGTGGCAAAGTACTGAAAAGTGTGGCAAAGTACGGAAAAGTTGTGGCAAAGTCGTGGCTAAGTACTGAAAAGAGTGGCAAAGTACAGAAAAGTTGTGGCAAAGTGCTGCAAAGTCGTGGCAAAGTACTGAAAAGTGTGGCTAAGTACTGAAAAGTTGTGGCAAAGTGCTGAAAAGTGTGGCAAAGTACTGAAAAGTTGTGGCAAAGTGCTGAAAAGTGTGGCAAAGTACTGAAAAGTTGTGGCAAAGTGCTGAAAAGTAGTGGCAAAGTACTGAAAAGTCGTGGCAAAGTCGTGGCAAAGTACTGAAAAGTTGTGGCAAAGTGCTGAAAAGTAGTGGCAAAGTACTGAAAAGTCGTGGCAAATTCGTGGCAATGTACTGAAAAGTGTGGCAAAGTACTGAAAAGTTGTGGCGAAGTGCTGAAAAGTCGTGGCAAAGTACTGAAAAGTGTGGCAAAGTACTGAAGAGTTGTGGCAAAGTCGTGGCAAAGTACTGAAAAGAGTGGCAAAGTGCTGCAAAGTCGTGGCAAAGTACTGAAAAGTGTGGCAAAGTACTGAAAAGTTGTGGCAAGGTGCTGAAAAGTGTGGCAAAGTACTGAAAAGTTGTGGCAAAGTGCTGAAAAGTATGGCAAAGTGCTGCAAAGTCGTGGCAAAGTACTGAAAAGTGTGGCAAAGTACTGAAAAGTTGTGACAAAGTGCTGAAAAGTGTGGCAAAGTACTGAAAAGTTGTGGCAAAGTGCTGAAAAGTGTGGCAAAGTGCTGCAAAGTCGTGGCAAAGTACTGAAAAGTGTGGCAAAGTACTGAAAAGTTGTGACAAAGTGCTGAAAAGTGTGGCAAAGTACTGAAAAGTTGTTGCAAAGTGCTGAAAAGTAGTGGCAAAGTACTGAAAAGTCGTGGCAAAGTACTGAAAAGTGTGGCAAAGTACTGAAAAGTTGTGGCGAAGTGCTGAAAAGTCGTGGCAAAGTACTGAAAAGTGGGGCAAAGTACGGAAAAGTTGTGGCAAAGTCGTGGCTAAGTACTGAAAAGAGTGGCAAAGTACAGAAAAGTTGTGGCAAAGTACTGAAAATTTGTGGCAAAGTGCTGAAAAGTGTGGCAAAGTACTGAAAAGTTGTGGCAAAGTCGTGGCTAAGTACTGAAAAGAGTGGCAAAGTACAGAAAAGTTGTGGCAAAGCACTGAAAAGTTGTGGCAAAGTGCTGAAAAGTGTGGCAAAGTACTGAAAAGTTGTGGCAAAGTGCTGAAAAGTGTGGCAAAGTACTGAAAAGTTGTGGCAAAGTCGTGGCTAAGTACTGAAAAGAGTGGCAAAGTACAGAAAA
>NW_028188695.1:0-81000 GCF_978046115.1 Saccoglossus kowalevskii
ACTCTTTTCAGTACTTTGCCACGACTTTGCCACAACTTTTCAGTACTTTGCCACACTTTTCAGTACTTTGCCACAATTTTCAGCACTTTGCCCTTACTTTACAGCACTTTGCTACAAGTTTCCAGTACTTTGCCACACTTATCAGTACTTTGCCACGACTTTTCAGCACTTTGCCACAACTTGTCAGTACTTTGCCACACTTTTCAGTACTTTGCCACGACTTTGCCACTACTTTTCATTACTTTGCCACACTTTTCAATACTTTGCCACAACTTTTCAGTACTTTGCCACACTTTTCAGTACCTTACCACGACTTTTAAGTACTTTACCACACTTTTCAGCACTTTGCCACTACTTTTCAGCACTTTGCCACAACTTTTCAGTACTTTGCCACACTTTTCAGTACTTTGCCACGACTTTTCAGCACTTCGCCACAACTTTTCATGACTTTGCAACACTTTTCAGTACTTTGCCACGACTTTTCCACGACTTTTCAGTCCTTTGCCACAACTTTTCAGCACTTCGCCACAACTTTTCAGTACTTTGCCTCACTTTTCAGTACTTTGCCACGACTTTGCCACGACTTTTCAGTACTTTGCCAATACTTTTCAGCACTTTGCAACAACTTTTCAGTACTTTGAATATAACAAATTAATATGACCTCAAAAGTGTCCCCATGTCTTCAAAAGTGTCCCTTAATATTTTTAATTTAATAATTTGCATTTATGTCACCATTACTTGTTAATGAATATAACAAATTAATATGACCTCAAAAGTGTCCCCATGTCTTCAAAAGTGTCCTTTAATATTTTTAATTTAATAATTTGCATTTATGTCACCATTACTTGTTAATGAATATAACAAATTAATATGACCTCAAAAGTGTCCCCATGTCTTCAAAAGTGTCCTTTAATATATATAATTTAATAATTTGCATTTATGTCACCATTACTTGTTAATGAATATAACAAATTAATATGACCTCAAAAGTGTCCCCATGTCTTCAAAAGTGTCCTTTAATATATATAATTTAATAATTTGCATTTATGTCACCATTACTTGTTAATGAATATAACAAATTAATATGACCTCAAAAGTGTCCCCATGTCTTCAAAAGTGTCCTTTAATATATTTAATTTAATAATTTGCATTTATGTCACCATTACTTGTTAATGAATATAACAAATTAGTATGACCTCAAAAGTGTCCCCATGTCTTCAAAAGTGTCCTTTAATATTATAATTTAATAATTTGCATTTATGTCACCATTACTTGTTAATGAATATAACAAATTAATATGACCTCAAAAGTGTCCCCATGTCTTCAAAAGTGTCCTTTAATATTTTTAATTTAATAATTTGCATTTATGTCACCATTACTTGGTCATGAATATAACAAATTAATATGACCTCAAAATTGTCCCCATGTCTTCAAAAGTGTCTTTTAATATTTTTAATTTAATAATTTGCATTTATGTCACCATTACTTGTTAATGGATATAACAAATTAATATGACCTCAAAAGTGTCCCCATGTCTTCAAAAGTGTCTTTTAATATTTTTAATTTAATAATTTGCATTTATGTCACCATTACTTGTTCATGAATATAACAAATTAATATGACCTCAAAAGTGTCTCTATGTCTTCAAAAGTGTCTTTTAATATATATAATTTAATAATTTGCATTTATGTCACCATTACTTGTTAATGAATATAACAAATTAATATGACCTCAAAAGTGTCCCCATGTCTTCAAAAATGTCCCTTAATATTTTTAATTTAATAATTTGCATTTATGTCACCATTACTTGTTCATGAATATAACAAATTAATATGACCTCAAAAGTGTCCCCATGTCTTCAAAAGTGTCCTTTAATATTTTTAATTTAAGAATTTGCATTTATGTCACCATTACTTGTTAATGAATATAACAAATTAATATGACCTCAAAAGTGTCCCCATGTCTTCAAAAGTGTCCTTTAATATATTTAATTTAATAATTTGCATTTATGTCACCATTACTTGTTAATGAATATATCAAATTAATATGACCTCAAAAGTGTCCCCATGTCTTCAAAAGTGTCCTTTAATATATATAATTTAAGAATTTGCATTTATGTCACCATTACTTGTTAATGAATATAACAAATTAATATGACCTCAAAAGTGTCCCCATGTCTTCAAAAGTGTCCTTTAATATATTTAATTTAATAATTTGCATTTATGTCACCATTACTTGTTAATGAATATAACAAATTAGTATGACCTCAAAAGTGTCCCCATGTCTTCAAAAGTGTCCTTTAATATATATAATTTAATAATTTGCATTTATGTCACCATTAATTGTTAATGAATATAACACATTAATATGACCTCAAAAGTGTCCCCATGTCTTCAAAAGTGTCCCTTAATATTTTTAATTTAATAATTTGCATTTATGTCACCATTACTTGGTCATGAATATAACAAATTAATATGACCTCAAAAGTGTCCCCATGTCTTCAAAAGTGTCCCTTAATATTTTTAATTTAATAATTTGCATTTATGTCACCATTACTTGTTAATGAATATAACAAATTAATATGACCTCAAAAGTGTCCCCATGTCTTCAAAAGTGTCCTTTAATATATATAATTTAAGAATTTGCATTTATGTCACCATTACTTGTTAATGAATATAACAAATTAATATGACCTCAAAAGTGTCCCCATGTCTTCAAAAGTGTCCTTTAATATATTTAATTTAATAATTTGCATTTATGTCACCATTACTTGGTCATAAATATAACAAATTAATGTGACCTCAAAAGTGTCCCCATGTCTTCAAAAGTGTCCTTTTATATATTTAATTTAATAATTTGCATTTATGTCACCATTACTTGGTCATAAATATAACAAATTAATGTGACCTCAAAAGTGTCCCCATGTCTTCAAAAGTGTCCCTTAATATTTTTAATTTAATAATTTGCATTTATGTCACCATTACTTGTTAATGAATATAACAAATTAATATGACCTCAAAAGTGTCCCCATGTCTTCAAAAGTGTCCTTTAATATATATAATTTAATAATTTGCATTTATGTCACCATTACTTGTTAATGAATATAACAAATTAATATGACCTCAAAAGTGTCCCCATGTCTTCAAAAGTGTCTTTTAATATATATAATTTAATAATTTGCATTTATGTCACCATTACTTGTTAATGAATATAACAAATTAATATGACCTCAAAAGTGTCCCCATGTCTTCAAAAGTGTCCCCTGATATTTTTAATTTAATAATTTGCATTTATGGTACAATTAGTGGTTAATGAATATAACAAATTAATATGACCTCAAAAGTGTCCCCATGTCTTCAAAAGTGTCTTTTAATATTTTTAATTTAATAATTTGCATTTATGTCCCATTACTTGTTCATGAATATAACAAATTAATATGACCTCAAAAGTGTCCCTATGTCTTCAAAAGTGTCTTTTAATATATATAATTTAATAATTTGCATTTATGTCACCATTACTTGTTCATGAATATAACAAATTAATATGACCTCAAAAGTGTCCCTATGTCTTCAAAAGTGTCTTTTAATATATATAATTTAATAATTTGCATTTATGTCACCATTACTTGTTAATGAATATAACAAATTAATATGACCTCAAAAGTGTCCCCATGTCTTCAAAAGTGTCTTTTAATATATATAATTTAATAATTTGCATTTATGTCACCATTACTTGGTCATAAATATAACAAATTAATATGACCTCAAAAGTGTCCCCATGTCTTCAAAAGTGTCTTTTAATATATATAATTTAATAATTTGCATTTATGTCACCATTACTTGTTCATGAATATAACAAATTAATATGACCTCAAAAGTGTCCCCATGTCTTCAAAAGTGTCTTTTAATATATATAATTTAATAATTTGCATTTATGTCACCATTACTTGGTCATGAATATAACAAATTAATATGACCTCAAAAGTGTCCCCATGTCTTCAAAAGTGTCCTTTAATATTTTTAATTTAATAATTTGCATTTATGTCACCATTACTTGGTCATGAATATAACAATTTAATATGACCTCAAAAGTGTCCCCTGATATCTTTAATTTAATAATTTGCATTCATGGTACAATTAGTGGTTTGTGAATATAACAAATTAATACGACTTCAAAAGTGACCTGTGTCTTCAAAAGTGTCCCTTAATATATTTAATTTAATAATTTGCATATATGTCACCATTACTTGTTCATGAATATAACAAATTAATATGACTTCAAAAGAGTCACTTAATATTTTTAATTTAATAATTTGCATTTATTTTGCACGCACTAGAAATACATATATGAACTAATTTTCATCACACTTTCAAATTAGCCTTAGTCACTAAATCTTAGCAATCTCTAAACGAAACTTTAATATGTTATAAATATTAAATTATAAATAATATTGTTTGTGTTTGTTAAAACTATTTTGTAGGTTACATTATACGACCTGTATATATCATTTATTTATAACTTAATATTTATATAATAAACTATATATCCCTTCGGTGTTTAGTGTCTGCTAGCATTGCTGTCATTTCACTATGCTGACTTACTACATCGTCACATGGGATACACACCGAGCATAACCCCCTATCTTACTGCATATACGCTCTGGGACACTTTTGAAGTCAGGGACACTTTTGAAGTCTTAACATATATGTTAAGACTTCAAACGTGTCCTTGACTTCAAAAGTGTCCCCCTATTTTCTGTTGAAATTGATTGCCGCATAATCTAAGAATACTTGTATTTATATTCTAGTATAAAGTTGTTAATATTTATATTATGCACATTACGAATCTGTTTTGCGGTTCTTTAGTGATTATTCCCTCACTTTAATCGTTGTTTTAACTTTCAATATCATTTTATCATCCGACACTGGTGCGAAATTCACGTCGCAATTTTTCACTAGCTTAGGGGGGCATAGAGAAGACATTATGGGATATTTCTAGTTCGTAGTATGGCCGGTTTTCAGTGTCGCTGCATGACTATATATCATTCACTGACGGTAAGTTGTGGCATTTAATTGTATTATTTGACAATATGGTTGATACTAGAAACCGTGTACACTCGTATGTCAGCGATTGTGCTGTATACCGTATTTTCTATGCTCAACTTAAGTGCGTGTGATCCCGGTAATCCGGGACTGTGGTGGTAACGGCTCAGCGATCAAACGCCTGTGATAGACTTTAAAATATGACACATCAGCATTAATCTTTACCACAACGAAAAGTTTCCGATTTATTCATTACCATAAATTTCGTATAATAAATCAACCAGTAATAATTATCGAAAATTGTTTTTTGGAAAAGGAGTTTGGAGCTATCCGGCAATCAACTGGCAACATCAAGTCTAGTCGCCAATTTTTGGATATGGTCAATTTACTTGCCACTTAGCTGTATGACTCATTTGAATCAAAATTACAATGTTTTTTGTTGGTCTTCGTCCACAACTATGTCCACACCTCATCATCTCATTGGTCCTTGTTTGAATAAAGTCAGAAAACGCTGACTTTATAAATTTTACTTCCGTGCACTTCCGTGTCCAGTCCGTCAATCTGTCAGTTTACAGCTTCCGGTATATCTCAAACTTCATACATGCAATAATACAGTGACTTCATATATTTTGAGATAATTAATCATAATCTAAATTACGATGGCAACCATTTTAATGCCAAAAATTCATTAAATTCAAGCATGTCTGTCATTTCGGAACCAGATCTATAAAAATAAAACACACATTTTATATAATGGGGATATTCATGCACATCCTTTTGTTTCTTGTTCAGATTTAATATGGCCGTTTGGTGGCTGTTCCAGAGCTACATGTACCCCGGTATATCTCTGACATGCCTCGAGCAATCATATTTCAAGCTTCACATCCACATATAAAACATGTTGCACATCATGTACACATGCACTTCTACAAGTATGTGTACTTAGATTGAAAATAGGCAGAGACTACCTATTTTGTTTGTTTGTTGGGATGGGATATTTATTTTATTTTATGTTGTGCATTTCTCTAATGATTGTTATATCTTTATGATTAAAAAAAATTCTGTATATGGCATTTGCAAGTCAAGAAAAAAAATTTTGTCCATGTAATATGAATCATGATAAAATAGTGTTTTTTATTTTGATGCATTTGAAAATTGTAATTTATTCCAGCATTTGGTTGCACCAAATTTAACAATAATATTGTGAAGCAATAGATGTTTTTGCAGTCACCCTGCTTTATGTGTGTATGTTTGTCCCACCATTATCTTGAGAACCAATTTTTGCATTTCAATGAAATTTGGTACATAGATGATCTGGGACAACACAACACAAATAATTTGATTAAAGTAATGCTCATTAGTTACCTCATTTGCAAAGGTGATCTTCATATCTCAATAAATCTGATTTTAATTAAACTTGTTGGAATTAATCAAACTACCAACCACAATCAAAAATAAATGCTCTCAGCACACAGAAAATCTTCCTTAGCGTTCTTAGATTTTTAACTATGTAGTTATTAAATAACAGTTCATACAATTATCTAAACTGTCTTGAAATTGCTCTGCTAATTAATATCCATAATAATAGGTCCAGAAAACGGGCTGATTTTTACTCACTTGGTAATTTGATGTGTTTAAGTAGGTACATGTACTCATATTAAGTGTCCAATTTTCAGGTGGTTTATGTATTTGTAATGCTCTGTATGAATACCGGTATATGTAGTGAAATTTTAAAATTGAATCATCTATGGCGAGAGAAATAGAAGAAAAGCTTGTTGTACAATTAAATGTTTGCTTTATTCATTGATCGATTTAATTCTCAGACAAAATCCTGACTTTAAATTACACACATGTAAAACGGAATAATTTTACAACAGTGAGTTTTTATTGTATTCAGTGCATTGCACTTGCATGGCTTCTCCTCATTGTCTGCCGTTTAGTGGTGCAGTTTCACTTCGGCAAAAGTTGGAAAAACAGACTGTAGCCGGACTCAGAATCTTTTATTGAATTATTAGTCCCCATTCGGACAAAGTCAGATTACGGGGACTTATAATTTGGTCCCCGTCCGTCCGTCTGTTCGGAGTCATATTTCAGAATCCTTTGAATCGATTTTTTTCATTCTTTGCATGTGCCTAGTACTTTATGTGGGACATATGCACATGCAGTGGTTTAGCAATTTGATGAAAAATGGCCAACTGGCAGCCATCTTGATTTTTTGAAAATGTTGTATTTTGGACATGCTTTGTCAGTTTTCATTCAAATTTGGTACATAGATTATACATGTTGAGACACATGTCCTCTGACCGTCTGTGCATCCGTTCGTCCGTCTGTGCGTCGTCCGTCTGAGGTCATATTTCAGAATCCTTTGGACCGATTCTGTTCATTCTTTGCATGTGCCTAGTTTATGTGGGACATATGCACATGCAGTGGTTTAGCAATTCAATAAAAATGGCCAACTGGCAGCTATCTTGATTTTTTGAAAATGTTGTATTTTGGACATGCTTTGTCAGTTTTCATTCAAATTTGGTACATAGATTATACATGTTGAGACACATGTCCTCTGACCGTCTGTGCATCCGTTCGTCCGTCTGTGCGTCATCCGTGCAAGGTAATATTTCAGAATCTTTGGATCGATTCTGTTCATTCTTTGCATGCCTAGTACTTTATTTGGGACATACATGTATGCACATGCCAACATTTAGCGATACGATTCAAAATGGACATGATTTTGCATATACTTTATACATGTAAAGATACTTGTCCATGACAATTTGTTTCAAAATCGGATCAAGGATGGCTGATTGACAGCCATCTGACTTTTTGGCCTTACTACTATATTTCCAAGATTTATGTACCATTTTCATTCATAATTGGCACATACATCAGACATGTCACTTTGTTTCATAATTAGATCAAAGATGGCCGAATAACGGCTGTTTTTATTTGCGGCCATATTACTATATCTCTGTCACCCATGTAGCATTTTCATTGATATTTAGCATGTCATAAATGAATACATGTACATGTCAATTCAATTTGAAATTTGATTAAATTTGGCTGACTGTTTGTTGGAAATGTGATAACTTGGACATGCTTTCACTTGTGATCTATGTTTTTCTTTACTATGTCTTAAACCGGAGGGGTCATCACACAACACATTTTCGAATTTGATGTAAATAAACAATCTGTTGTATTCACCACTTGGGACTCAAGTTTCAAGGACATGCTCGCGACAACCCCTCCACTTTAATATGACGAGCACAAAGAGAACTTTCAAAAATTTAACAAGGACTGTGTCATTTTCAATGACTTGTTGATTAATGATTTATTATATTATTTTATTCTACAAATGTCCATTCCATCATCTCTAGTGGGAACACATTTTGTGTTCTTGTTTGGTAATTTTGTTAAAAAGACTAATATTGTGTATTTTCAGAAATGACTCGTTTTGAAGCTTTTTTTGCAAGACCAAATAATCAGTATGTTCAACGGCCTTATGTTAAAGATTCTGATGAAGAGGTAAGTTGTCTGAACAATTTGTCTTTCGTAACTACATGTATAAATTAATTTTTAGTTTAATTGGCACATTCTCAATGAAAATATATACATAGATAAATATAGATGTTTTGTTTGATTATTTTGACAGCAAGATTACCAATATCATTGCACATTTTGTTTCTTTAAATTTGTTGACATATACTGTAGTTTCATTATGATTGCTTTTCGCATGATCAATCACTAGTGTGTCCATTATAGTTATTTTTCATGTATGTATGGCGTGGCGGTCTAAAAACTAACTCTGCGACGCGATTGTGCGACTCGCGGAATGTTGATTATTGCACTCTGCAACAGGAAGGCAGTGTCACTCTGCGAAAAGCACGATTCCTATTGGTTGGTGGGTCGAACAGCGTGAATCCCAATGGTCGATGTTCACCGCATGCCTTATAAAAAATTAAGTTTTAAATGGTAAAAATGGTATGGTAAAAAAAGTGTGTAAACACTATGTACCGGAGACATGCCGCACTGTTCCGTGATCGGCAAGCACATGGAGGACACATTGTGGGACCAAACAAATGACACATGGTTTACGGTGATTAGAAAAATTAAATAGTGTAACGTGCACATTGGTTTTGACTGCCTATTTACGGTGTAACGTTATCGCCATCTTAGAGTTGTAAGGCTTAGTCCCGACGACTATGCTCATTAGCATAGGCGGTGGCTTCAAAGCGAGTGGAACACAAAGTACTTTTCACACGTTTTTCATCGGAATAGCAACAGACTGCAAGCACGTCTAGATCATATTATGACCAACCTCGCGAGTGGTTCGAAAGGGGCGATTAGGCTGAAATATTTGCATCAACGCGAAAGAGTTTCAACTACTTAACCGATGACGACACCGATACGTGAGACTGTTGAGGGCCGCTGTTCAGACGAGGAAGTGAGTACAGGAAATCTGTTGCTCGTCAACATCACCCAAATAAACAAAGCCATTGTTTCCGTTTATGCAGAGAGCGTGCAACCATCTAATTTTCCGTTGACACTGCCGTTTTAGTTTTCTATCTTCAGCAGTAGTTTCAATCCATTCACACAGCTTTACGTTTTTTCTCTCTTAATATTTTTAATAAAACGATATTGATTACCTAGAAACAGTTTGACCCACTACACGCTTTATTTGGGAATTCAAAATGATGAATATAGTCATAACAAATTATACTTGCTAATGACAAAAAAAAGAACGTAACATCATGTGAAACATACTTCACGCTCTACTGGCTTTAAAGCTTCAAGATGGGGTTAATGTTACCAGCTCCCTGATGTTACACCGTAATAAGGCAGCCAACACCAACGTGCATGTGTTTTGTAACCCCTTTCATCCCCTCCGGGAGATGTTACATGTATATATGTTAATAAATCATTGTTAAATACTTGCTGATTACCGAACCGTGCGGCATGTCGGCGAAATAACCATTTAAAACTAAACATTTCTATAAGGCATGCTGTGTACCCTTACATCGATCGACCATTGAGATTCATGCTTTTCGACCAACCAACCAATGGGAATCGTGCTCTTCGCAGAATGACACTGCGATCCTGTCACAGAGTGCAATAATCGACATTCGGTGAGTCGCACAATCACGTCGCAGAGTTAGTTTTTAGACCCTCATACATACCTCTATTTTTTAATATTTTTTTTATCTTAAGTGGAATCTACAAAATATGTTTCCAACACTTGAAAGTAGGCAAGCGTTTTCTAATTGATTATTTTGGTAAATGAAATTTGTAGTAAAGCCAGTAAAACAAGTTTTGAAGCAGCACAATGTTGCATCGAAATATAGCAAAGCATACTTCTACATTATATGAAATAAATGACAAGGTTATAATAAAGCTGCAAGCTAAAACAAAGCTGACAGGAAAAAAATAAACCTTGGTTGACACTAACATGTATAAAGTGGAAATGCTAATATAAAAAAGAAAGTATATCAGTGGTTCTCTCTATCTGACCCAACCAGCACAACTCGTGCTAAAGAGAGAGACAGGTGATAAGCAGGTCATCTCAAAATTGATTAATTAATTCTTGTAACCATAATGAGTTAATAGCATACAGGTAATAAAACATTGTGCAGATTAAGTGTTATAATATTAATCATTTTAATATAACACAGGTTTTTCTAGAAAAAAACTGCAAGAGGGCACACTGCAATTCAGCGGCACCACCAAAGGGGGGAGATAGGCTTCTCCCTACCAGGGTGTGGAGTTTTTGATAATTCTAAGTTAAAATAGAGTATTCAATTGCTTCCTTGGGTCCAATCCCTGAATATATTTCATAGCAGACGCTGATAGGGTTCTACCTTTAAAACAACCATATAGACAAGAAAAAAATGATGGTCTGAAACAAAAAACAAAACATTAAGACGTTGGTGATGAAACTAAATGCTCAGGGCAAATTTGCATATTTGATTAGGTTTTGGTAAAAACAATACATATTAATTACCTAATTTGCATAATGATTAGTCAATTTTCGGCTTTTCAACTGATATCCCAAGTATTAATTTAATCATCACATTTCAATAAAACTTGGTAGATATATGTCATAGGAAACTGCACAGACCTGATAGTTTTTAGGGTAATATCAGTACATACTAATTACCTAATTTGCATAATTAGTTAATTTTCAGCTTTTTCACTGATATCTCAAATATTATTTATTGCATTTCAATGAATTTGGTACATAGATGCTCTAGGACAATGTAAAAACCTGATTTGCATAATTAGTTTTCAAGTACAAATATTTTTTAATGTGTGTCCAATTTCAAAGCTTTCTTTGATTCTAGACTTGACAGAACCATTTCATTGATAGTTGTGCTGTCTATGATTCACTATTTTATTGTGCTTGCCACAATTATTTGCAAGTTATTCTGTATTAACTTGATTTACTAATATAATTTATAATTTTTTGTAATAAGTAATAAGGGCAGTTGATTATTAACTGATGCAAAGCATGTAATTTGTTCATTGCTGCAGCAACCACTCCCCTCAAAATTACTGATTGTTTTATTTTTAAACCCATTCATGTACAAATAGGCTGTCACTTGTTTATATTTTTGCCAACAGCATGCAATTGTCTGATAACAAATGTCGCTCACCATGAAATTGTTTTATTACCAGAAACACACAAATGTAATTTAATAAACAGCAGTCGTAATGCTATTATTACCTTGCCCGTATCATCAAAGATGGAAGGGAAAGATATATTGAGGGGAGAATGTCTGTCGTCGATGTTGTCGTCATCGTTAATAATTGTCAATGTGTGCACAATAACTTCACTAATTCTATTCCAAACTTTATTAAACTCAGTCACCTAATTCGCCAATATAAAATCTTGCCTTAGTTCAAATGACAGATGACCTGTGTAAAAAAATCATGCAAAAATTGGGAAAATCTGATAAAATATTTCGACTGTTTCTACTTGACTGATCACTGGTGATACACATTCAAAGGTCACTGATCCCAGTGGGAATATGCATTGTTGTTTGTGTTCAATGAAGTAAATCATTTATCTTATAAAAATATCAATGGTAATGTACCGTAAAAACTCGTAAAAATTTCGACCAGTTTTAATCAGTTGGTTTTCTTTGATAGTCGAATTTTTAGACTCACAAAATAAAACAATAAGTGGACGAAATTTTGGAAGAAATATTGGTCGTTTTGGAATAACATGGGAAGCTTTTTGGATTTCTTAAAAAGTGGAATAAACAACGATAGTACGGACAAATTTCTTTGCAATAACGTGCGGTACATGTTCAGCTAGGGGTCACGACCTACATGACCTAATTTACACAAGATATAAATAAAGTTTACTAATAAGTTATAGACCTTAGCTAAGATTACATTTTGAGTGATCAATGAAATTTGTAAATGTCCTTTTTAGCTCCGCTGTTGGTGAATATTTTTGTCATTTTTTGGTAAAAAGTGATATTTTCGACTTCTTGTTAAAAACCGCAAGTGCAATTACTTTGATATTACATATATAGGTACTACATGTGGACCTCTCTCAGATTTGTTCATTTTGTAATGATATCTTTAATTCTCTAATTTTGGTGAATATTTTTGTCATTTTTGGTAAAAAGTGATATTTTCGACTTCTTGTTAAAAACCGCAAGTCCAATTGCTTTGATACTACATATATAGGTACTACATGTGGACCTCTCTCAGATTTGTTCATTTCGTGATGATATCTTCAATTCTCTAATTTTGGTGAATATTTTTGTCATTTTTGGTAAAAAGTGATATTTTCGACTTCTTGTTAAAAACCGCAAGTCCGATTGCTTTGATATTACATATATAGGTACTACATGTGGACCTTTCTCAGATTTGTTCATTTTGTGATGATATCTTCAATTCTCTAATTTTGGTGAATATTTTTGCCATTTTTGGTAAAAAGTGATATTTTCGACTTCTTGTTGAAAACTGTAAGTCCGATTGCTTTGATATTACATATATAGGTACTACATGTGGACCTTTCTCAGATTTGTTCATTTTGTGATGATATCTTCAATTCTCTAATTTTGGTGAATATTTTTGTAATTTTTGGTAAAAAGTGATATTTTCGACTTCTTGTTAAAAACTGTAAGTCCGATTGCTTTGATACTATTCATATTGTTCATTTTCTAATGATGTCTTCAGTTCTTTAATTGAAATGTGCATTGCTAACAGCGGAGCTATCTCAGCCGATAGGCTGCTTGTTTACAGTAGTCTTACAGTTATTGATAGAGTGCCACTGTCATTACAGTATCTGCAGTTATTGTGTTAATAAATAAATAAAACTGTTATTGTTGGTATGAATTCATCATGATGTAAATCATTGAAAAAAATGCAACTTTATTTTATTCAAAACAATAAACTTTGATTGTAACGGTATCTCTTTTTGGAGGATGTATATATATATTGCGGATGTCGGTGAACACCTCGAACCACAGTCCCTCCACAAACAGCCTGTTCGTTCTGTGTGAGGATATTCTCACTGCCATCCAGTGCATTGGTTATGCGGATGTCCGGGCGGATGTGTTTGACTCCGTCCCAAATGTGCGAGACTGGTATTACCAGACGCTGTCGTTTGGAAAATCACTGAAATGTGATTTTTGGCGGCGTCTACATGAGGGAAAATAAACTGCGAATAGGCCTATGTCGCTTCAAAATACGCAAACCGGGAAGTCAAATAAGTGTTAAAGTTGGAAGCTTGCAAGCTTAGTTTCCGATTTATTTACTTACAAAATTTTTGTTTTATTCCATACCGAGTGTTTAAAATGCATGGGAGCTTGGCCGATGTAAAACGTACTCCAGGAAATAGACACCCCGCTCATTACAGCTCCCTGCGAGGACATTCTGCTTACATTCGTGAAATTTCTGTACTCGTTCTAGTAATAATCATACTGTACTCTTTGGTCGCCCACGTCTGTAAATTTTGACTTATTTGACGATGACACAAGTCAAGCGTCTAAGCAATCACATAACCAGATTCACGCAATGGGGGCTGTCCTTTGCTTTATATGCAAATTGTTTTTCTCAACGACCAGCAAAAACGTTGCGTCCGGTTTTATTCTGGATCAACCTTTTTAAGAGCAAATACAGATTGTGATTGTTATTTCAAAAGCAAATACAAACTCTGATGTTTTTAGTCCCCGTTCGGAGAAGTCCGAAAACGGGGACTTATAATTCGATCTCCGTCCATCCGTTTGTCCGTGAGTTCCTGAGTCTGTCCGTCCGACTGTTCTTATGTCCGTCATATTTCAGAATCCTGTGGACCGATTCGGTTCATTCTTTGCATGTGCCTAGTACTTTATGTGGGACATATGCACATGCAGTGGTTTAGCGATTCAATTCAAAATGGCCGACTGGCAGCCATCTTGTTTTTTGAAAATGTTGTATTTTGGACATGCTTTGTCAGTTGTCATTCAAACCTGGTACATAGATTATACATGTTAGGATACATGTCCATGACGATTTACTTCGCAATTGGATCAAAGATGGTCGACTGGCAGGCATCTTGTTTTTGTTTTTTTATGCGGTATCTTGGACGTGCTCTGTCAGTTTTCATTCAAATTTGGCACATACATGTACTTTATACATGTTAGGATGCATGTCCATGACAATTTGTTTCAAAATCTGGTCAAGGATGGCCGATTGACAGCCATCTGACTTTTTGGCCTTACTACTATATTTCCACAATTTATGTACCATTTTCATTCGTATTTGGCACATACATCATACATATCAGTGTGTTTCATAATCAGATCAAAGATGGCTGAATAACGGCTGTTTTTATTTTGGCCATATTACTATGACACGAAACGCGTGTTTTGATGTAAATAAACAATCTGTTGTATACGCCACTGGGAACTCAAGTTTCAAGGACATGCTCGCGACAACCCCTCCGCTTTAATATGACGAGCACAAAGAGAACTTAACGGGGACTGTGTCATTTTCAATGACTTGTTTTTATTAAATAATAAATTTCATAGATATAAAAATAAATGCATGTGACTTCAATGTTATTTTAGTTCATGCAAATTACGTGAAGGCAAACCTGACCTCGCTCACACTCGACGAGTACAGGAGTACAGAAACCCCGTAATCTGACAGAGTTGGTGCAAATTACCAAGAGCTCCGGAATATGAAAGTTTGGTCGAATTTTCAGAGTCGCTAAAACCGGCATTTCCGGGCAGGGTCGAAATTTCGGAGGTCTTAAAATTACGAAAACTCGCCAAAAACACCGGCGTATGAATTTCTAGAGCGGTCAAAATTCTAGAGTTTTTTCGGTATCTCCCAAATCCCATGGGAATACTAGACTGGGTTTTAAAACCAACTCATGAAAGAGTTTTTGCACAGTCTGATACACATTTGCAAACCTACCAATAAAATCTTCACAGAAAACAAGATGTCAGAAAATCAATATAAGCACTCCTATGAATTGGGTGCCAAACTTTTGATCCAGATCTGCAGTCAAAAGAAAATCTGTTAAGTCCAAAGTTATCAAAACAAAAACAATGCTAAAATACATAAAAAGCAAAAAGTTGCATCCACATTTTGAAAGAAAAATTGTACTCAAAAATAAAGTTCAAACGACAAAAAAATGTTTTGTTGAATTGTATAAATTTTTATAATTAAAATTCACAGGAATTTGTTTCAGCTATTAGAACAGAATGATATAGCTTTTATAATAATAATTTAAAAATGTACTTCAAAAACAAAGATTGCAGTGTTTGAAAATGTAGATTCTTAGGAGGTAACAGTATTGTTGACTTCACTTTTCACTGGACACCAACCAACTGTTTGATTTGATTTACATACAAAGCAGATCTTGATAAATGCGAAATGATAGTTATTCAAACAATACAGTAGTCACATATGATAAGGCAGTTCATATTTGTCTCAGTGAATCATTAATTTTTGACAGACACCTGTACAAAATACTTGGACAAAAGCCAGCTAAGATATTCTGTTATCTTGTATGTTTTATGAATTTATTCGTGTCTAAATGCAGCACTTTTTTTCAGAGATGAGGCATTTGTTTTTATACTAAAATATCAGAATTTCTTTGAATAAAGCTTAAAATAATTAAACAAATTAGACAGCAATGTTTTTGTAAGATATTTATATTATTAAGAGCATTCCCACTGCTGTTTCATTCAAAAAACTTGTTTTAATTCAAAATTGATTATGACAATGCATATTCAACTATGATAGAGGAATAACATTATATAGCAAAGGGTAAAGTCACCAGAGTTCAACTATGTTTTTATCTTCAGGTGCGAATACATTGTTATAGCCAACCAGTTACTGTGCACACATACATGCACAAAATGTAAACCAGTATGACAGCATATAACCCCCCCCCCCATAATCAGATTGCTCTGCATCAGTTCTAATAATCAATGCCTTTAAAGTTTCTTAAATCATGTAAAAGTGATTGCTTCCAATCATGCAGATATTCATAGCAACATTCAATTTATGAATTTGTTTGACATATACTCTTTCCTTTAAAAGTTGTAGTTTTGCTCAACTACTATCTCCTTCTTTTTCTATCTATAGTTCCTCTTGCCAGTGTTCAAAGTCATGTTTGAAGAAAGTAAATAAAAGTGTTCTTACCAAATGAACAAAGTTTGCTGTAGAAAGAATACCATAACGAAAAACTACAACACAACCATGCAAAGCAGTTGTAAGTTTCCATTAGAATCAATTTCAAATATCTTAATATGAATAATTAAAGCCACAAGTAGTATCAGTTGGACCCAAGCTTTCAGGTATCTGTTTCATAATTAATGAGGTCACATGTTGCCATATTTTCACCATGCTAAATACTTAAAATCTATTATTTATCATGGCATGTCAGTCTATTAAGACTGGATGGGAACTAAATCAGTGACAATGAATTGTTCTGTTGAAGTTGTTTGTCCTTACATCAGTGCTGTATTTAACAGTGAAAAACTCAATAATTGAATTAAAGTTCTGAGTACATATCATACAAAAAATGTACTGTTTCAGGTTTTATATGGTCTACTGTTAAAGATGCACTTTTGATACAAGTACAGTATACATATTTAAAAAGGTTGAAATATTTGTAATTCAGAATATGGACAGAAGCATTCCATTGCATACTGAGTGAAAGCCGATTTCATTTTGAATTAATGCCATATAGGTAAAACACATGTTTCCATCTATTTGGAATTTCAAGCATTTTATTTTCTCCATAGGAATACATACAAAATAAAAACACATATGGGAAACATTTTGTTGCTAAATCCTTCTACAAATTACATACAAATTGCAAAACCACCTAATTAGGCACAAAGACTTTATAAAAAAGTACACTGTTCAATTCAACATATTGTAAAAGGAAACCCTTAATTTTGTATGATTATAGCAGTTACTGCATACAAATACCAGTAAGAATATGTGACAACTGTTATGAAATATGAGTAGTAAAATTATTCTGCCTGTTACTACAATGGGGCATGTATGCATGAATGATTGGAAAGTGTCTTGTGTGGAAATTACAAAAAAACGTTTGAAAAGAAAATTGTATGTAGGAAGCAAGATCTATAAAGAACCTCAGAAATCTTTTTGTCAATGCCTTCTCCCCAATATGTGTATAAAGATATTTGAAAAGGCTATTCTTTTGTTTCAGAACAACTCCTCCTTCAACTGGAGTGAAAAATATATTTTGCTGAAGAGAATGACGGAAAGGTATTTAGTTTTGTATAATATGCATCATTTATCCAATGCTAGCTTATTAACTATTATATCCAAGCATCAATGTATCATTTTGCAAGCTGATTGTAAACTTGCCAATGAAAATTTCTGATAGTGTCTCCCAGTGTAAAATTGTTTTTGTCATTGCATACTCTTGTAAATGTTCACATTTGGGGTGATATGTATTTCTTTTTTTATTTGAAACTGTATTCTTGTTTGTGCTACTGCTTGTTACGTGATATATTTATGATACATGTACTATTTTATTTTTCAATATTTTTGAGGTGTGTACAAGATTTTTGTGTACACTCCCCCCCCCAAATTGTAATGATGGAGGAAGTGATTGATTCACCAATGTAATGAGTTACTTTTTTATTTTAGCCCAGGTTTATAATAAGGAAAATGTTTATTAAGCAAAAATTTATTACATGTTGCAAGGTGTTCAATGCATGTTGATTATAATATATTTATAGCATTTATACTATACCACAGGGAAGCTTATAATAGTGTCACTATGTTATTTTTCATAAAACGTACCTATGTATTTATAATAGATGTTACTGCCTTATTTACAGTTTTGCAACCAGATTTGTGCAAGATTTCTTGCTTAAAGAAGCAATAGCATTTCTAGTGGCAAGAAAGAATGGTATATCATGAAAAACAGCCGATGATCTTTGCCAGCAAACAGAGATGCTAAAAAGATAAGGTAACTACATGTAAATGCAAATCTGCTTGAATTCTATTGTATCTTATACCAACACTTGAGAGAATTCATTAACAAAATTATCTCTGTTTTGTCATCAGGTGGGAAAAGCCAGACTTCAATAGGTTCATCAGACATTACCACAATCCATGAAAAAATAATTATTTTTGGGAGTGATAGAATTATTAGAAGAAAAACATAAATTATCTTTTGAGTTGTGAAATTGTCAGTAATGCATTTTGAGTGGTTGAAATATAAGTTTATAATTCTAGTAACTAAAGTGCAGGATTGGAAACGAAGAAGAGTTTGCAACAGACGTTAGCGTTACATGTACCATTCACAGAGTTTGTCAAGTTTTGAGAACAATGTATTAGTTCATTCATGCCACTGTAACAACCATGTGCTGTGAAAAAATTTTGAATAAAAGTTGTTAAATTTGCAATAAAAATAATTGCACTTGCTCAATCTTTTTCTCATACATTTTATTGGTACCACTCATCTCATTTTGTAGGAGTTGGGTGGCCCTGAGAATGACTTCAAAAGTGTCTCCATGACTTCAAAAGTGTCCCTTAATAGTTTATTTTAATAATTAGCATTTATGTCACCATTAATTGTTAATGAATATAACAAATTAATATGACCTCAAAAGTGTCCCCATGTCTTCAAAAGTGTCCCTTAATATTTTTAATTTAATAATTTGCATTTATGTCACCATTACTTGGTCATGAATATAACAAATTAATATGACCTCAAAAGTGTCCCCATGTCTTCAAAAGTGTCCCTTAATATTTTTAATTTAATAATTTGCATTTATGTCACCATTACTTGTTAATGAATATAACAAATTAATATGACCTCAAAAGTGTCCCCATGTCTTCAAAAGTGTCCTTTAATATTTTTAATTTAATAATTTGCATTTATGTCACCATTACTTGTTAATGAATATAACAAATTAATATGACCTCAAAAGTGTCCCCATGTCTTCAAAAGTGTCCTTTAATATATATAATTTAATAATTTGCATTTATGTCACCATTACTTGTTAATGAATATAACAAATTAATATGACCTCAAAAGTGTCCCCATGTCTTCAAAAGTGTCCTTTAATATATATAATTTAATAATTTGCATTTATGTCACCATTACTTGTTAATGAATATAACAAATTAATATGACCTCAAAAGTGTCCCCATGTCTTCAAAAGTGTCCTTTAATATATTTAATTTAATAATTTGCATTTATGTCACCATTACTTGTTAATGAATATAACAAATTAGTATGACCTCAAAAGTGTCCCCATGTCTTCAAAAGTGTCCTTTAATATTATAATTTAATAATTTGCATTTATGTCACCATTACTTGTTAATGAATATAACAAATTAATATGACCTCAAAAGTGTCCCCATGTCTTCAAAAGTGTCCTTTAATATTTTTAATTTAATAATTTGCATTTATGTCACCATTACTTGGTCATGAATATAACAAATTAATATGACCTCAAAATTGTTCCCATGTCTTCAAAAGTGTCTTTTAATATTTTTAATTTAATAATTTGCATTTATGTCACCATTACTTGTTAATGGATATAACAAATTAATATGACCTCAAAAGTGTCCCCATGTCTTCAAAAGTGTCTTTTAATATTTTTAATTTAATAATTTGCATTTATGTCACCATTACTTGTTCATGAATATAACAAATTAATATGACCTCAAAAGTGTCCCTATGTCTTCAAAAGTGTCTTTTAATATATATAATTTAATAATTTGCATTTATGTCACCATTACTTGTTAATGAATATAACAAATTAATATGACCTCAAAAGTGTCCCCATGTCTTCAAAAATGTCCCTTAATATTTTTAATTTAATAATTTGCATTTATGTCACCATTACTTGTTCATGAATATAACAAATTAATATGACCTCAAAAGTGTCCCCATGTCTTCAAAAGTGTCCTTTAATATTTTTAATTTAAGAATTTGCATTTATGTCACCATTACTTGTTAATGAATATAACAAATTAATATGACCTCAAAAGTGTCCCCATGTCTTCAAAAGTGTCCTTTAATATATTTAATTTAATAATTTGCATTTATGTCACCATTACTTGTTAATGAATATATCAAATTAATATGACCTCAAAAGTGTCCCCATGTCTTCAAAAGTGTCCTTTAATATATATAATTTAAGAATTTGCATTTATGTCACCATTACTTGTTAATGAATATAACAAATTAATATGACCTCAAAAGTGTCCCCATGTCTTCAAAAGTGTCCTTTAATATATTTAATTTAATAATTTGCATTTATGTCACCATTACTTGTTAATGAATATAACAAATTAGTATGACCTCAAAAGTGTCCCCATGTCTTCAAAAGTGTCCTTTAATATATATAATTTAATAATTTGCATTTATGTCACCATTAATTGTTAATGAATATAACAAATTAATATGACCTCAAAAGTGTCCCCATGTCTTCAAAAGTGTCCCTTAATATTTTTAATTTAATAATTTGCATTTATGTCACCATTACTTGGTCATGAATATAACAAATTAATATGACCTCAAAAGTGTCCCCATGTCTTCAAAAGTGTCCTTTAATATATATAATTTAAGAATTTGCATTTATGTCACCATTACTTGTTAATGAATATAACAAATTAATATGACCTCAAAAGTGTCCCCATGTCTTCAAAAGTGTCCTTTTATATATTTAATTTAATAATTTGCATTTATGTCACCATTACTTGGTCATAAATATAACAAATTAATGTGACCTCAAAAGTGTCCCCATGTCTTCAAAAGTGTCCCTTAATATTTTTAATTTAATAATTTGCATTTATGTCACCATTACTTGTTAATGAATATAACAAATTAATATGACCTCAAAAGTGTCCCCATGTCTTCAAAAGTGTCCTTTAATATATATAATTTAATAATTTGCATTTATGTCACCATTACTTGTTAATGAATATAACAAATTAATATGACCTCAAAAGTGTCCCCATGTCTTCAAAAGTGTCTTTTAATATATATAATTTAATAATTTGCATTTATGTCACCATTACTTGTTAATGAATATAACAAATTAATATGACCTCAAAAGTGTCCCCATGTCTTCAAAAGTGTCCCCTGATATTTTTAATTTAATAATTTGCATTTATGGTACAATTAGTGGTTAATGAATATAACAAATTAATATGACCTCAAAAGTGTCCCCATGTCTTCAAAAGTGTCTTTTAATATTTTTAATTTAATAATTTGCATTTATGTCCCATTACTTGTTCATGAATATAACAAATTAATATGACCTCAAAAGTGTCCCTATGTCTTCAAAAGTGTCTTTTAATATATATAATTTAATAATTTGCATTTATGTCACCATTACTTGTTCATGAATATAACAAATTAATATGACCTCAAAAGTGTCCCTATGTCTTCAAAAGTGTCTTTTAATATATATAATTTAATAATTTGCATTTATGTCACCATTACTTGTTAATGAATATAACAAATTAATATGACCTCAAAAGTGTCCCCATGTCTTCAAAAGTGTCTTTTAATATATATAATTTAATAATTTGCATTTATGTCACCATTACTTGGTCATAAATATAACAAATTAATATGACCTCAAAAGTGTCCCCATGTCTTCAAAAGTGTCTTTTAATATATATAATTTAATAATTTGCATTTATGTCACCATTACTTGTTCATGAATATAACAAATTAATATGACCTCAAAAGTGTCCCCATGTCTTCAAAAGTGTCTTTTAATATATATAATTTAATAATTTGCATTTATGTCACCATTACTTGGTCATGAATATAACAAATTAATATGACCTCAAAAGTGTCCCCATGTCTTCAAAAGTGTCCTTTAATATTTTTAATTTAATAATTTGCATTTATGTCACCATTACTTGGTCATGAATATAACAATTTAATATGACCTCAAAAGTGTCCCCTGATATCTTTAATTTAATAATTTGCATTCATGGTACAATTAGTGGTTTGTGAATATAACAAATTAATACGACTTCAAAAGTGACCTGTGTCTTCAAAAGTGTCCCTTAATATATTTAATTTAATAATTTGCATATATGTCACCATTACTTGTTCATGAATATAACAAATTAATATGACTTCAAAAGAGTCACTTAATATTTTTAATTTAATAATTTGCATTTATTTTGCACGCACTAGAAATACATATATGAACTAATTTTCATCACACTTTCAAATTAGCCTTAGTCACTAAATCTTAGCAATCTCTAAACGAAACTTTAATATGTTATAAATATTAAATTATAAATAATATTTTTTGTGTTTGTTAAAACTATTTTGTAGGTTACATCATACGACCTGTATATATCATTTATTTATAACTTAATATTTATATAATAAACTATATATCCCTTCGGTGTTTAGTGTCTGCTAGCATTGCTGTCATTTCACTATGCTGACTTACTACATCGTCACATGGGATACACACCGAGCATAACCCCCTATCTTACTGCATATACGCTCTGGGACACTTTTGAAGTCAGGGACACTTTTGAAGTCTTAACATATATGTTAAGACTTCAAACGTGTCCTTGACTTCAAAAGTGTCCCCCTATTTTCTGTTGAAATTGATTGCCGCATAATCTAAGAATACTTGTATTTATATTCTAGTATAAAGTTGTTAATATTTATATTATGCACATTACGAATCTGTTTTGCGGTTCTTTAGTGATTATTCCCTCACTTTAATCGTTGTTTTAACTTTCAATATCATTTTATCATCCGACACTGGTGCGAAATTCACGTCGCAATTTTTCACTAGCTTAGGGGGGCATAGAGAAGACATTATGGGATATTTCTAGTTCGTAGTATGGCCGGTTTTCAGTGTCGCTGCATGACTATATATCATTCACTGACGGTAAGTTGTGGCATTTAATTGTATTATTTGACAATATGGTTGATACTAGAAACCGTGTACACTCGTATGTCAGCGATTGTGCTGTATACCGTATTTTCTATGCTCAACTTAAGTGCGTGTGATCCCGGTAATCCGGGACTGTGGTGGTAACGGCTCAGCGATCAAACGCCTGTGATAGACTTTAAAATATGACACATCAGCATTAATCTTTACCACAACGAAAAGTTTCCGATTTATTCATTACCATAAATTTCGTATAATAAATCAACCAGTAATAATTATCGAAAATTGTTTTTTGGAAAAGGAGTTTGGAGCTATCCGGCAATCAACTGGCAACATCAAGTCTAGTCGCCAATTTTTGGATATGGTCAATTTACTTGCCACTTAGCTGTATGACTCATTTGAATCAAAATTACAATGTTTTTTGTTGGTCCTTCGTCCACAACTATGTCCACACCTCATCATCTCATTGGTCCTTGTTTGAATAAAGTCAGAAAACGCTGACTTTTATAAATTTTACTTCCGTGCACTTCCGTGTCCAGTCCGTCAATCTGTCAGTTTACAGCTTCCGGTATATCTCAAACTTCATACATGCAATAATACAGTGACTTCATATATTTTGAGATAATTAATCATAATCTAAATTACGATGGCAACCATTTTAATGCCAAAAATTCATTAAATTCAAGCATGTCTGTCATTTCGGAACCAGATCTATAAAAATAAAACACACATTTTATATAATGGGGATATTCATGCACATCCTTTTGTTTCTTGTTCAGATTTAATATGGCCGTTTGGTGGCTGTTCCAGAGCTACATGTACCCCGGTATATCTCTGACATGCCTCGAGCAATCATATTTCAAGCTTCACATCCACATATAAAACATGTTGCACATCATGTACACATGCACTTCTACAAGTATGTGTACTTAGATTGAAAATAGGCAGAGACTACCTATTTTGTTTGTTTGTTGGGATGGGATATTTATTTTATTTTATGTTGTGCATTTCTCTAATGATTGTTATATCTTTATGATTAAAAAAAATTCTGTATATGGCATTTTGCAAGTCAAGAAAAAAAATTTTGTCCATGTAATATGAATCATGATAAAATAGTGTTTTTTTATTTTGATGCATTTTGAAAATTGTAATTTATTCCAGCATTTGGTTGCACCAAATTTAACAATAATATTGTGAAGCAATAGATGTTTTTGCAGTCACCCTGCTTTATGTGTGTATGTTTGTCCCACCATTATCTTGAGAACCAATTTTTGCATTTCAATGAAATTTGGTACATAGATGATCTGGGACAACACAACACAAATAATTTGATTAAAGTAATGCTCATTAGTTACCTCATTTGCAAAGGTGATCTTCATATCTCAATAAAATCTGATTTTAATTAAACTTGTTGGAATTAATCAAACTACCAACCACAATCAAAAATAAATGCTCTCAGCACACAGAAAATCTTCCTTAGCGTTCTTAGATTTTTAACTATGTAGTTATTAAATAACAGTTCATACAATTATCTAAACTGTCTTGAAATTGCTCTGCTAATTAATATCCATAATAATAGGTCCAGAAAACGGGCTGATTTTTACTCACTTGGTAATTTGATGTGTTTAAGTAGGTACATGTACTCATATTAAGTGTCCAATTTTCAGGTGGTTTATGTATTTGTAATGCTCTGTATGAATACCGGTATATGTAGTGAAATTTTAAAATTGAATCATCTATGGCGAGAGAAATAGAAGAAAAGCTTGTTGTACAATTAAATGTTTGCTTTATTCATTGATCGATTTAATTCTCAGACAAAATCCTGACTTTAAATTACACACATGTAAAACGGAATAATTTTACAACAGTGAGTTTTTATTGTATTCAGTGCATTGCACTTGCATGGCTTCTCCTCATTGTCTGCCGTTTAGTGGTGCAGTTTCACTTCGGCAAAAGTTGGAAAAACAGACTGTAGCCGGACTCAGAATCTTTTATTGAATTATTAGTCCCCATTCGGACAAAGTCAGATTACGGGGACTTATAATTTGGTCCCCGTCCGTCCGTCTGTTCGGAGTCATATTTCAGAATCCTTTGAATCGATTTTTTTCATTCTTTGCATGTGCCTAGTACTTTATGTGGGACATATGCACATGCAGTGGTTTAGCAATTTGATGAAAAATGGCCAACTGGCAGCCATCTTGATTTTTTGAAAATGTTGTATTTTGGACATGCTTTGTCAGTTTTCATTCAAATTTGGTACATAGATTATACATGTTGAGACACATGTCCTCTGACCGTCTGTGCATCCGTTCGTCCGTCTGTGCGTCGTCCGTCTGAGGTCATATTTCAGAATCCTTTGGACCGATTCTGTTCATTCTTTGCATGTGCCTAGTTTATGTGGGACATATGCACATGCAGTGGTTTAGCAATTCAATAAAAATGGCCAACTGGCAGCTATCTTGATTTTTTGAAAATGTTGTATTTTGGACATGCTTTGTCAGTTTTCATTCAAATTTGGTACATAGATTATACATGTTGAGACACATGTCCTCTGACCGTCTGTGCATCCGTTCGTCCGTCTGTGCGTCATCCGTGCAAGGTAATATTTCAGAATCTTTGGATCGATTCTGTTCATTCTTTGCATGCCTAGTACTTTATTTGGGACATACATGTATGCACATGCCAACATTTAGCGATACGATTCAAAATGGACATGATTTTGCATATACTTTATACATGTAAAGATACTTGTCCATGACAATTTGTTTCAAAATCGGATCAAGGATGGCTGATTGACAGCCATCTGACTTTTTGGCCTTACTACTATATTTCCAAGATTTATGTACCATTTTCATTCATAATTGGCACATACATCAGACATGTCACTTTGTTTCATAATTAGATCAAAGATGGCCGAATAACGGCTGTTTTTATTTGCGGCCATATTACTATATCTCTGTCACCCATGTAGCATTTTCATTGATATTTAGCATGTCATAAATGAATACATGTACATGTCAATTCAATTTGAAATTTGATTAAATTTGGCTGACTGTTTGTTGGAAATGTGATAACTTGGACATGCTTTCACTTGTGATCTATGTTTTTCTTTACTATGTCTTAAACCGGAGGGGTCATCACACAACACATTTTCGAATTTGATGTAAATAAACAATCTGTTGTATTCACCACTTGGGACTCAAGTTTCAAGGACATGCTCGCGACAACCCCTCCACTTTAATATGACGAGCACAAAGAGAACTTTCAAAAATTTAACAAGGACTGTGTCATTTTCAATGACTTGTTGATTAATGATTTATTATATTATTTTATTCTACAAATGTCCATTCCATCATCTCTAGTGGGAACACATTTTGTGTTCTTGTTTGGTAATTTTGTTAAAAAGACTAATATTGTGTATTTTCAGAAATGACTCGTTTTGAAGCTTTTTTTGCAAGACCAAATAATCAGTATGTTCAACGGCCTTATGTTAAAGATTCTGATGAAGAGGTAAGTTGTCTGAACAATTTGTCTTTCGTAACTACATGTATAAATTAATTTTTAGTTTAATTGGCACATTCTCAATGAAAATATATACATAGATAAATATAGATGTTTTGTTTGATTATTTTGACAGCAAGATTACCAATATCATTGCACATTTTGTTTCTTTAAATTTGTTGACATATACTGTAGTTTCATTATGATTGCTTTTCGCATGATCAATCACTAGTGTGTCCATTATAGTTATTTTTCATGTATGTATGGCGTGGCGGTCTAAAAACTAACTCTGCGACGCGATTGTGCGACTCGCGGAATGTTGATTATTGCACTCTGCAACAGGAAGGCAGTGTCACTCTGCGAAAAGCACGATTCCTATTGGTTGGTGGGTCGAACAGCGTGAATCCCAATGGTCGATGTTCACCGCATGCCTTATAAAAAATTAAGTTTTAAATGGTAAAAATGGTATGGTAAAAAAAGTGTGTAAACACTATGTACCGGAGACATGCCGCACTGTTCCGTGATCGGCAAGCACATGGAGGACACATTGTGGGACCAAACAAATGACACATGGTTTACGGTGATTAGAAAAATTAAATAGTGTAACGTGCACATTGGTTTTGACTGCCTATTTACGGTGTAACGTTATCGCCATCTTAGAGTTGTAAGGCTTAGTCCCGACGACTATGCTCATTAGCATAGGCGGTGGCTTCAAAGCGAGTGGAACACAAAGTACTTTTCACACGTTTTTCATCGGAATAGCAACAGACTGCAAGCACGTCTAGATCATATTATGACCAACCTCGCGAGTGGTTCGAAAGGGGCGATTAGGCTGAAATATTTGCATCAACGCGAAAGAGTTTCAACTACTTAACCGATGACGACACCGATACGTGAGACTGTTGAGGGCCGCTGATCAGACGAGGAAGTGAGTACAGGAAATCTGTTGCTCGTCAACATCACCCAAATAAACAAAGCCATTGTTTCCGTTTATGCAGAGAGCGTGCAACCATCTAATTTTCCGTTGACACTGCCGTTTTAGTTTTCTATCTTCAGCAGTAGTTTCAATCCATTCACACAGCTTTACGTTTTTTCTCTCTTAATATTTTTAATAAAACGATATTGATTACCTAGAAACAGTTTGACCCACTACACGCTTTATTTGGGAATTCAAAATGATGAATATAGTCATAACAAATTATACTTGCTAATGACAAAAAAAAGAACGTAACATCATGTGAAACATACTTCACGCTCTACTGGCTTTAAAGCTTCAAGATGGGGTTAATGTTACCAGCTCCCTGATGTTACACCGTAATAAGGCAGCCAACACCAACGTGCATGTGTTTTGTAACCCCTTTCATCCCCTCCGGGAGATGTTACATGTATATATGTTAATAAATCATTGTTAAATACTTGCTGATTACCGAACCGTGCGGCATGTCGGCGAAATAACCATTTAAAACTAAACATTTCTATAAGGCATGCTGTGTACCCTTACATCGATCGACCATTGAGATTCATGCTTTTCGACCAACCAACCAATGGGAATCGTGCTCTTCGCAGAATGACACTGCGATCCTGTCACAGAGTGCAATAATCGACATTCGGTGAGTCGCACAATCACGTCGCAGAGTTAGTTTTTAGACCCTCATACATACCTCTATTTTTTAATATTTTTTTTATCTTAAGTGGAATCTACAAAATATGTTTCCAACACTTGAAAGTAGGCAAGCGTTTTCTAATTGATTATTTTGGTAAATGAAATTTGTAGTAAAGCCAGTAAAACAAGTTTTGAAGCAGCACAATGTTGCATCGAAATATAGCAAAGCATACTTCTACATTATATGAAATAAATGACAAGGTTATAATAAAGCTGCAAGCTAAAACAAAGCTGACAGGAAAAAAATAAACCTTGGTTGACACTAACATGTATAAAGTGGAAATGCTAATATAAAAAAGAAAGTATATCAGTGGTTCTCTCTATCTGACCCAACCAGCACAACTCGTGCTAAAGAGAGAGACAGGTGATAAGCAGGTCATCTCAAAATTGATTAATTAATTCTTGTAACCATAATGAGTTAATAGCATACAGGTAATAAAACATTGTGCAGATTAAGTGTTATAATATTAATCATTTTAATATAACACAGGTTTTTCTAGAAAAAAACTGCAAGAGGGCACACTGCAATTCAGCGGCACCACCAAAGGGGGGAGATAGGCTTCTCCCTACCAGGGTGTGGAGTTTTTGATAATTCTAAGTTAAAATAGAGTATTCAATTGCTTCCTTGGGTCCAATCCCTGAATATATTTCATAGCAGACGCTGATAGGGTTCTACCTTTAAAACAACCATATAGACAAGAAAAAAATGATGGTCTGAAACAAAAAACAAAACATTAAGACGTTGGTGATGAAACTAAATGCTCAGGGCAAATTTGCATATTTGATTAGGTTTTGGTAAAAACAATACATATTAATTACCTAATTTGCATAATGATTAGTCAATTTTCGGCTTTTCAACTGATATCCCAAGTATTAATTTAATCATCACATTTCAATAAAACTTGGTAGATATATGTCATAGGAAACTGCACAGACCTGATAGTTTTTAGGGTAATATCAGTACATACTAATTACCTAATTTGCATAATTAGTTAATTTTCAGCTTTTTCACTGATATCTCAAATATTATTTATTGCATTTCAATGAATTTGGTACATAGATGCTCTAGGACAATGTAAAAACCTGATTTGCATAATTAGTTTTCAAGTACAAATATTTTTTAATGTGTGTCCAATTTCAAAGCTTTCTTTGATTCTAGACTTGACAGAACCATTTCATTGATAGTTGTGCTGTCTATGATTCACTATTTTATTGTGCTTGCCACAATTATTTGCAAGTTATTCTGTATTAACTTGATTTACTAATATAATTTATAATTTTTTGTAATAAGTAATAAGGGCAGTTGATTATTAACTGATGCAAAGCATGTAATTTGTTCATTGCTGCAGCAACCACTCCCCTCAAAATTACTGATTGTTTTATTTTTAAACCCATTCATGTACAAATAGGCTGTCACTTGTTTATATTTTTGCCAACAGCATGCAATTGTCTGATAACAAATGTCGCTCACCATGAAATTGTTTTATTACCAGAAACACACAAATGTAATTTAATAAACAGCAGTCGTAATGCTATTATTACCTTGCCCGTATCATCAAAGATGGAAGGGAAAGATATATTGAGGGGAGAATGTCTGTCGTCGATGTTGTCGTCATCGTTAATAATTGTCAATGTGTGCACAATAACTTCACTAATTCTATTCCAAACTTTATTAAACTCAGTCACCTAATTCGCCAATATAAAATCTTGCCTTAGTTCAAATGACAGATGACCTGTGTAAAAAAATCATGCAAAAATTGGGAAAATCTGATAAAATATTTCGACTGTTTCTACTTGACTGATCACTGGTGATACACATTCAAAGGTCACTGATCCCAGTGGGAATATGCATTGTTGTTTGTGTTCAATGAAGTAAATCATTTATCTTATAAAAATATCAATGGTAATGTACCGTAAAAACTCGTAAAAATTTCGACCAGTTTTAATCAGTTGGTTTTCTTTGATAGTCGAATTTTTAGACTCACAAAATGAAACAATAAGTGGACGAAATTTTGGAAGAAATATTGGTCGTTTTGGAATAACATGGGAAGCTTTTTGGATTTCTTAAAAAGTGGAATAAACAACGATAGTACGGACAAATTTCTTTGCAATAACGTGCGGTACATGTTCAGCTAGGGGTCACGACCTACATGACCTAATTTACACAAGATATAAATAAAGTTTACTAATAAGTTATAGACCTTAGCTAAGATTACATTTTGAGTGATCAATGAAATTTGTAAATGTCCTTTTTAGCTCCGCTGTTGGTGAATATTTTTGTCATTTTTTGGTAAAAAGTGATATTTTCGACTTCTTGTTAAAAACCGCAAGTGCAATTACTTTGATATTACATATATAGGTACTACATGTGGACCTCTCTCAGATTTGTTCATTTTGTAATGATATCTTTAATTCTCTAATTTTGGTGAATATTTTTGTCATTTTTGGTAAAAAGTGATATTTTCGACTTCTTGTTAAAAACCGCAAGTCCAATTGCTTTGATACTACATATATAGGTACTACATGTGGACCTCTCTCAGATTTGTTCATTTCGTGATGATATCTTCAATTCTCTAATTTTGGTGAATATTTTTGTCATTTTTGGTAAAAAGTGATATTTTCGACTTCTTGTTAAAAACCGCAAGTCCGATTGCTTTGATATTACATATATAGGTACTACATGTGGACCTTTCTCAGATTTGTTCATTTTGTGATGATATCTTCAATTCTCTAATTTTGGTGAATATTTTTGCCATTTTTGGTAAAAAGTGATATTTTCGACTTCTTGTTGAAAACTGTAAGTCCGATTGCTTTGATATTACATATATAGGTACTACATGTGGACCTTTCTCAGATTTGTTCATTTTGTGATGATATCTTCAATTCTCTAATTTTGGTGAATATTTTTGTAATTTTTGGTAAAAAGTGATATTTTCGACTTCTTGTTAAAAACTGTAAGTCCGATTGCTTTGATACTATTCATATTGTTCATTTTCTAATGATGTCTTCAGTTCTTTAATTGAAATGTGCATTGCTAACAGCGGAGCTATCTCAGCCGATAGGCTGCTTGTTTACAGTAGTCTTACAGTTATTGATAGAGTGCCACTGTCATTACAGTATCTGCAGTTATTGTGTTAATAAATAAATAAAACTGTTATTGTTGGTATGAATTCATCATGATGTAAATCATTGAAAAAAATGCAACTTTATTTTATTCAAAACAATAAACTTTGATTGTAACGGTATCTGTTTTTGGAGGATGTATATATATATTGCGGATGTCGGTGAACACCTCGAACCACAGTCCCTCCACAAACAGCCTGTTCGTTCTGTGTGAGGCTATTCTCACTGCCATCCAGTGCATTGGTTATGCGGATGTCCGGGCGGATGTGTTTGACTCCGTCCCAAATGTGCGAGACTGGTATTACCAGACGCTGTCGTTTGGAAAATCACTGAAATGTGATTTTTGGCGGCGTCTACATGAGGGAAAATAAACTGCGAATAGGCCTATGTCGCTTCAAAATACGCAAACCGGGAAGTCAAATAAGTGTTAAAGTTGGAAGCTTGCAAGCTTAGTTTCCGATTTATTTACTTACAAAATTTTTGTTTTATTCCATACCGAGTGTTTAAAATGCATGGGAGCTTGGCCGATGTAAAACGTACTCCAGGAAATAGACACCCCGCTCATTACAGCTCCCTGCGAGGACATTCTGCTTACATTCGTGAAATTTCTGTACTCGTTCTAGTAATAATCATACTGTACTCTTTGGTCGCCCACGTCTGTAAATTTTGACTTATTTGACGATGACACAAGTCAAGCGTCTAAGCAATCACATAACCAGATTCACGCAATGGGGGCTGTCCTTTGCTTTATATGCAAATTGTTTTTCTCAACGACCAGCAAAAACGTTGCGTCCGGTTTTATTCTGGATCAACCTTTTTAAGAGCAAATACAGATTGTGATTGTTATTTCAAAAGCAAATACAAACTCTGATGTTTTTAGTCCCCGTTCGGAGAAGTCCGAAAACGGGGACTTATAATTCGATCTCCGTCCATCCGTTTGTCCGTGAGTTCCTGAGTCTGTCCGTCCGACTGTTCTTATGTCCGTCATATTTCAGAATCCTGTGGACCGATTCGGTTCATTCTTTGCATGTGCCTAGTACTTTATGTGGGACATATGCACATGCAGTGGTTTAGCGATTCAATTCAAAATGGCCGACTGGCAGCCATCTTGTTTTTTGAAAATGTTGTATTTTGGACATGCTTTGTCAGTTGTCATTCAAACCTGGTACATAGATTATACATGTTAGGATACATGTCCATGACGATTTACTTCGCAATTGGATCAAAGATGGTCGACTGGCAGGCATCTTGTTTTTGTTTTTTTATGCGGTATCTTGGACGTGCTCTGTCAGTTTTCATTCAAATTTGGCACATACATGTACTTTATACATGTTAGGATGCATGTCCATGACAATTTGTTTCAAAATCTGGTCAAGGATGGCCGATTGACAGCCATCTGACTTTTTGGCCTTACTACTATATTTCCACAATTTATGTACCATTTTCATTCGTATTTGGCACATACATCATACATATCAGTGTGTTTCATAATCAGATCAAAGATGGCTGAATAACGGCTGTTTTTATTTTGGCCATATTACTATGACACGAAACGCGTGTTTTGATGTAAATAAACAATCTGTTGTATACGCCACTGGGAACTCAAGTTTCAAGGACATGCTCGCGACAACCCCTCCGCTTTAATATGACGAGCACAAAGAGAACTTAACGGGGACTGTGTCATTTTCAATGACTTGTTTTTATTAAATAATAAATTTCATAGATATAAAAATAAATGCATGTGACTTCAATGTTATTTTAGTTCATGCAAATTACGTGAAGGCAAACCTGACCTCGCTCACACTCGACGAGTACAGGAGTACAGAAACCCCGTAATCTGACAGAGTTGGTGCAAATTACCAAGAGCTCCGGAATATGAAAGTTTGGTCGAATTTTCAGAGTCGCTAAAACCGGCATTTCCGGGCAGGGTCGAAATTTCGGAGGTCTTAAAATTACGAAAACTCGCCAAAAACACCGGCGTATGAATTTCTAGAGCGGTCAAAATTCTAGAGTTTTTTCGGTATCTCCCAAATCCCATGGGAATACTAGACTGGGTTTTAAAACCAACTCATGAAAGAGTTTTTGCACAGTCTGATACACATTTGCAAACCTACCAATAAAATCTTCACAGAAAACAAGATGTCAGAAAATCAATATAAGCACTCCTATGAATTGGGTGCCAAACTTTTGATCCAGATCTGCAGTCAAAAGAAAATCTGTTAAGTCCAAAGTTATCAAAACAAAAACAATGCTAAAATACATAAAAAGCAAAAAGTTGCATCCACATTTTGAAAGAAAAATTGTACTCAAAAATAAAGTTCAAACGACAAAAAAATGTTTTGTTGAATTGTATAAATTTTTATAATTAAAATTCACAGGAATTTGTTTCAGCTATTAGAACAGAATGATATAGCTTTTATAATAATAATTTAAAAATGTACTTCAAAAACAAAGATTGCAGTGTTTGAAAATGTAGATTCTTAGGAGGTAACAGTATTGTTGACTTCACTTTTCACTGGACACCAACCAACTGTTTGATTTGATTTACATACAAAGCAGATCTTGATAAATGCGAAATGATAGTTATTCAAACAATACAGTAGTCACATATGATAAGGCAGTTCATATTTGTCTCAGTGAATCATTAATTTTTGACAGACACCTGTACAAAATACTTGGACAAAAGCCAGCTAAGATATTCTGTTATCTTGTATGTTTTATGAATTTATTCGTGTCTAAATGCAGCACTTTTTTTCAGAGATGAGGCATTTGTTTTTATACTAAAATATCAGAATTTCTTTGAATAAAGCTTAAAATAATTAAACAAATTAGACAGCAATGTTTTTGTAAGATATTTATATTATTAAGAGCATTCCCACTGCTGTTTCATTCAAAAAACTTGTTTTAATTCAAAATTGATTATGACAATGCATATTCAACTATGATAGAGGAATAACATTATATAGCAAAGGGTAAAGTCACCAGAGTTCAACTATGTTTTTATCTTCAGGTGCGAATACATTGTTATAGCCAACCAGTTACTGTGCACACATACATGCACAAAATGTAAACCAGTATGACAGCATATAACCCCCCCCATAATCAGATTGCTCTGCATCAGTTCTAATAATCAATGCCTTTAAAGTTTCTTAAATCATGTAAAAGTGATTGCTTCCAATCATGCAGATATTCATAGCAACATTCAATTTATGAATTTGTTTGACATATACTCTTTCCTTTAAAAGTTGTAGTTTTGCTCAACTACTATCTCCTTCTTTTTCTATCTATAGTTCCTCTTGCCAGTGTTCAAAGTCATGTTTGAAGAAAGTAAATAAAAGTGTTCTTACCAAATGAACAAAGTTTGCTGTAGAAAGAATACCATAACGAAAAACTACAACACAACCATGCAAAGCAGTTGTAAGTTTCCATTAGAATCAATTTCAAATATCTTAATATGAATAATTAAAGCCACAAGTAGTATCAGTTGGACCCAAGCTTTCAGGTATCTGTTTCATAATTAATGAGGTCACATGTTGCCATATTTTCACCATGCTAAATACTTAAAATCTATTATTTATCATGGCATGTCAGTCTATTAAGACTGGATGGGAACTAAATCAGTGACAATGAATTGTTCTGTTGAAGTTGTTTGTCCTTACATCAGTGCTGTATTTAACAGTGAAAAACTCAATAATTGAATTAAAGTTCTGAGTACATATCATACAAAAAATGTACTGTTTCAGGTTTTATATGGTCTACTGTTAAAGATGCACTTTTGATACAAGTACAGTATACATATTTAAAAAGGTTGAAATATTTGTAATTCAGAATATGGACAGAAGCATTCCATTGCATACTGAGTGAAAGCCGATTTCATTTTGAATTAATGCCATATAGGTAAAACACATGTTTCCATCTATTTGGAATTTCAAGCATTTTATTTTCTCCATAGGAATACATACAAAATAAAAACACATATGGGAAACATTTTGTTGCTAAATCCTTCTACAAATTACATACAAATTGCAAAACCACCTAATTAGGCACAAAGACTTTATAAAAAAGTACACTGTTCAATTCAACATATTGTAAAAGGAAACCCTTAATTTTGTATGATTATAGCAGTTACTGCATACAAATACCAGTAAGAATATGTGACAACTGTTATGAAATATGAGTAGTAAAATTATTCTGCCTGTTACTACAATGGGGCATGTATGCATGAATGATTGGAAAGTGTCTTGTGTGGAAATTACAAAAAAACGTTTGAAAAGAAAATTGTATGTAGGAAGCAAGATCTATAAAGAACCTCAGAAATCTTTTTGTCAATGCCTTCTCCCCAATATGTGTATAAAGATATTTGAAAAGGCTATTCTTTTGTTTCAGAACAACTCCTCCTTCAACTGGAGTGAAAAATATATTTTGCTGAAGAGAATGACGGAAAGGTATTTAGTTTTGTATAATATGCATCATTTATCCAATGCTAGCTTATTAACTATTATATCCAAGCATCAATGTATCATTTTGCAAGCTGATTGTAAACTTGCCAATGAAAATTTCTGATAGTGTCTCCCAGTGTAAAATTGTTTTTGTCATTGCATACTCTTGTAAATGTTCACATTTGGGGTGATATGTATTTCTTTTTTTATTTGAAACTGTATTCTTGTTTGTGCTACTGCTTGTTACGTGATATATTTATGATACATGTACTATTTTATTTTTCAATATTTTTGAGGTGTGTACAAGATTTTTGTGTACACTCCCCCCCCCCCAAATTGTAATGATGGAGGAAGTGATTGATTCACCAATGTAATGAGTTACTTTTTTATTTTAGCCCAGGTTTATAATAAGGAAAATGTTTATTAAGCAAAAATTTATTACATGTTGCAAGGTGTTCAATGCATGTTGATTATAATATATTTATAGCATTTATACTATACCACAGGGAAGCTTATAATAGTGTCACTATGTTATTTTTCATAAAACGTACCTATGTATTTATAATAGATGTTACTGCCTTATTTACAGTTTTGCAACCAGATTTGTGCAAGATTTCTTGCTTAAAGAAGCAATAGCATTTCTAGTGGCAAGAAAGAATGGTATATCATGAAAAACAGCCGATGATCTTTGCCAGCAAACAGAGATGCTAAAAAGATAAGGTAACTACATGTAAATGCAAATCTGCTTGAATTCTATTGTATCTTATACCAACACTTGAGAGAATTCATTAACAAAATTATCTCTGTTTTGTCATCAGGTGGGAAAAGCCAGACTTCAATAGGTTCATCAGACATTACCACAATCCATGAAAAAATAATTATTTTTGGGAGTGATAGAATTATTAGAAGAAAAACATAAATTATCTTTTGAGTTGTGAAATTGTCAGTAATGCATTTTGAGTGGTTGAAATATAAGTTTATAATTCTAGTAACTAAAGTGCAGGATTGGAAACGAAGAAGAGTTTGCAACAGACGTTAGCGTTACATGTACCATTCACAGAGTTTGTCAAGTTTTGAGAACAATGTATTAGTTCATTCATGCCACTGTAACAACCATGTGCTGTGAAAAAATTTTGAATAAAAGTTGTTAAATTTGCAATAAAAATAATTGCACTTGCTCAATCTTTTTCTCATACATTTTATTGGTACCACTCATCTCATTTTGTAGGAGTTGGGTGGCCCTGAGAATGACTTCAAAATTGTCTCCATGACTTCAAAAGTGTCCCTTAATAGTTTATTTTAATAATTAGCATTTATGTCACCATTAATTGTTAATGAATATAACAAATTAATATGACCTCAAAAGTGTCCCCATGTCTTCAAAAGTGTCCCTTAATATTTTTAATTTAATAATTTGCATTTATGTCACCATTACTTGGTCATGAATATAACAAATTAATATGACCTCAAAAGTGTCCCCATGTCTTCAAAAGTGTCCCTTAATATTTTTAATTTAATAATTTGCATTTATGTCACCATTACTTGTTAATGAATATAACAAATTAATATGACCTCAAAAGTGTCCCCATGTCTTCAAAAGTGTCCTTTAATATTTTTAATTTAATAATTTGCATTTATGTCACCATTACTTGTTAATGAATATAACAAATTAATATGACCTCAAAAGTGTCCCCATGTCTTCAAAAGTGTCCTTTAATATATATAATTTAATAATTTGCATTTATGTCACCATTACTTGTTAATGAATATAACAAATTAATATGACCTCAAAAGTGTCCCCATGTCTTCAAAAGTGTCCTTTAATATATATAATTTAATAATTTGCATTTATGTCACCATTACTTGTTAATGAATATAACAAATTAATATGACCTCAAAAGTGTCCCCATGTCTTCAAAAGTGTCCTTTAATATATTTAATTTAATAATTTGCATTTATGTCACCATTACTTGTTAATGAATATAACAAATTAGTATGACCTCAAAAGTGTCCCCATGTCTTCAAAAGTGTCCTTTAATATTATAATTTAATAATTTGCATTTATGTCACCATTACTTGTTAATGAATATAACAAATTAATATGACCTCAAAAGTGTCCCCATGTCTTCAAAAGTGTCCTTTAATATTTTTAATTTAATAATTTGCATTTATGTCACCATTACTTGGTCATGAATATAACAAATTAATATGACCTCAAAATTGTTCCCATGTCTTCAAAAGTGTCTTTTAATATTTTTAATTTAATAATTTGCATTTATGTCACCATTACTTGTTAATGGATATAACAAATTAATATGACCTCAAAAGTGTCCCCATGTCTTCAAAAGTGTCTTTTAATATTTTTAATTTAATAATTTGCATTTATGTCACCATTACTTGTTCATGAATATAACAAATTAATATGACCTCAAAAGTGTCCCTATGTCTTCAAAAGTGTCTTTTAATATATATAATTTAATAATTTGCATTTATGTCACCATTACTTGTTAATGAATATAACAAATTAATATGACCTCAAAAGTGTCCCCATGTCTTCAAAAATGTCCCTTAATATTTTTAATTTAATAATTTGCATTTATGTCACCATTACTTGTTCATGAATATAACAAATTAATATGACCTCAAAAGTGTCCCCATGTCTTCAAAAGTGTCCTTTAATATTTTTAATTTAAGAATTTGCATTTATGTCACCATTACTTGTTAATGAATATAACAAATTAATATGACCTCAAAAGTGTCCCCATGTCTTCAAAAGTGTCCTTTAATATATTTAATTTAATAATTTGCATTTATGTCACCATTACTTGTTAATGAATATATCAAATTAATATGACCTCAAAAGTGTCCCCATGTCTTCAAAAGTGTCCTTTAATATATATAATTTAAGAATTTGCATTTATGTCACCATTACTTGTTAATGAATATAACAAATTAATATGACCTCAAAAGTGTCCCCATGTCTTCAAAAGTGTCCTTTAATATATTTAATTTAATAATTTGCATTTATGTCACCATTACTTGTTAATGAATATAACAAATTAGTATGACCTCAAAAGTGTCCCCATGTCTTCAAAAGTGTCCTTTAATATATATAATTTAATAATTTGCATTTATGTCACCATTAATTGTTAATGAATATAACAAATTAATATGACCTCAAAAGTGTCCCCATGTCTTCAAAAGTGTCCCTTAATATTTTTAATTTAATAATTTGCATTTATGTCACCATTACTTGGTCATGAATATAACAAATTAATATGACCTCAAAAGTGTCCCCATGTCTTCAAAAGTGTCCTTTAATATATATAATTTAAGAATTTGCATTTATGTCACCATTACTTGTTAATGAATATAACAAATTAATATGACCTCAAAAGTGTCCCCATGTCTTCAAAAGTGTCCTTTTATATATTTAATTTAATAATTTGCATTTATGTCACCATTACTTGGTCATAAATATAACAAATTAATGTGACCTCAAAAGTGTCCCCATGTCTTCAAAAGTGTCCCTTAATATTTTTAATTTAATAATTTGCATTTATGTCACCATTACTTGTTAATGAATATAACAAATTAATATGACCTCAAAAGTGTCCCCATGTCTTCAAAAGTGTCCTTTAATATATATAATTTAATAATTTGCATTTATGTCACCATTACTTGTTAATGAATATAACAAATTAATATGACCTCAAAAGTGTCCCCATGTCTTCAAAAGTGTCTTTTAATATATATAATTTAATAATTTGCATTTATGTCACCATTACTTGTTAATGAATATAACAAATTAATATGACCTCAAAAGTGTCCCCATGTCTTCAAAAGTGTCCCCTGATATTTTTAATTTAATAATTTGCATTTATGGTACAATTAGTGGTTAATGAATATAACAAATTAATATGACCTCAAAAGTGTCCCCATGTCTTCAAAAGTGTCTTTTAATATTTTTAATTTAATAATTTGCATTTATGTCCCATTACTTGTTCATGAATATAACAAATTAATATGACCTCAAAAGTGTCCCTATGTCTTCAAAAGTGTCTTTTAATATATATAATTTAATAATTTGCATTTATGTCACCATTACTTGTTCATGAATATAACAAATTAATATGACCTCAAAAGTGTCCCTATGTCTTCAAAAGTGTCTTTTAATATATATAATTTAATAATTTGCATTTATGTCACCATTACTTGTTAATGAATATAACAAATTAATATGACCTCAAAAGTGTCCCCATGTCTTCAAAAGTGTCTTTTAATATATATAATTTAATAATTTGCATTTATGTCACCATTACTTGGTCATAAATATAACAAATTAATATGACCTCAAAAGTGTCCCCATGTCTTCAAAAGTGTCTTTTAATATATATAATTTAATAATTTGCATTTATGTCACCATTACTTGTTCATGAATATAACAAATTAATATGACCTCAAAAGTGTCCCCATGTCTTCAAAAGTGTCTTTTAATATATATAATTTAATAATTTGCATTTATGTCACCATTACTTGGTCATGAATATAACAAATTAATATGACCTCAAAAGTGTCCCCATGTCTTCAAAAGTGTCCTTTAATATTTTTAATTTAATAATTTGCATTTATGTCACCATTACTTGGTCATGAATATAACAATTTAATATGACCTCAAAAGTGTCCCCTGATATCTTTAATTTAATAATTTGCATTCATGGTACAATTAGTGGTTTGTGAATATAACAAATTAATACGACTTCAAAAGTGACCTGTGTCTTCAAAAGTGTCCCTTAATATATTTAATTTAATAATTTGCATATATGTCACCATTACTTGTTCATGAATATAACAAATTAATATGACTTCAAAAGAGTCACTTAATATTTTTAATTTAATAATTTGCATTTATTTTGCACGCACTAGAAATACATATATGAACTAATTTTCATCACACTTTCAAATTAGCCTTAGTCACTAAATCTTAGCAATCTCTAAACGAAACTTTAATATGTTATAAATATTAAATTATAAATAATATTTTTTGTGTTTGTTAAAACTATTTTGTAGGTTACATCATACGACCTGTATATATCATTTATTTATAACTTAATATTTATATAATAAACTATATATCCCTTCGGTGTTTAGTGTCTGCTAGCATTGCTGTCATTTCACTATGCTGACTTACTACATCGTCACATGGGATACACACCGAGCATAACCCCCTATCTTACTGCATATACGCTCTGGGACACTTTTGAAGTCAGGGACACTTTTGAAGTCTTAACATATATGTTAAGACTTCAAACGTGTCCTTGACTTCAAAAGTGTCCCCCTATTTTCTGTTGAAATTGATTGCCGCATAATCTAAGAATACTTGTATTTATATTCTAGTATAAAGTTGTTAATATTTATATTATGCACATTACGAATCTGTTTTGCGGTTCTTTAGTGATTATTCCCTCACTTTAATCGTTGTTTTAACTTTCAATATCATTTTATCATCCGACACTGGTGCGAAATTCACGTCGCAATTTTTCACTAGCTTAGGGGGGCATAGAGAAGACATTATGGGATATTTCTAGTTCGTAGTATGGCCGGTTTTCAGTGTCGCTGCATGACTATATATCATTCACTGACGGTAAGTTGTGGCATTTAATTGTATTATTTGACAATATGGTTGATACTAGAAACCGTGTACACTCGTATGTCAGCGATTGTGCTGTATACCGTATTTTCTATGCTCAACTTAAGTGCGTGTGATCCCGGTAATCCGGGACTGTGGTGGTAACGGCTCAGCGATCAAACGCCTGTGATAGACTTTAAAATATGACACATCAGCATTAATCTTTACCACAACGAAAAGTTTCCGATTTATTCATTACCATAAATTTCGTATAATAAATCAACCAGTAATAATTATCGAAAATTGTTTTTTGGAAAAGGAGTTTGGAGCTATCCGGCAATCAACTGGCAACATCAAGTCTAGTCGCCAATTTTTGGATATGGTCAATTTACTTGCCACTTAGCTGTATGACTCATTTGAATCAAAATTACAATGTTTTTTGTTGGTCCTTCGTCCACAACTATGTCCACACCTCATCATCTCATTGGTCCTTGTTTGAATAAAGTCAGAAAACGCTGACTTTTATAAATTTTACTTCCGTGCACTTCCGTGTCCAGTCCGTCAATCTGTCAGTTTACAGCTTCCGGTATATCTCAAACTTCATACATGCAATAATACAGTGACTTCATATATTTTGAGATAATTAATCATAATCTAAATTACGATGGCAACCATTTTAATGCCAAAAATTCATTAAATTCAAGCATGTCTGTCATTTCGGAACCAGATCTATAAAAATAAAACACACATTTTATATAATGGGGATATTCATGCACATCCTTTTGTTTCTTGTTCAGATTTAATATGGCCGTTTGGTGGCTGTTCCAGAGCTACATGTACCCCGGTATATCTCTGACATGCCTCGAGCAATCATATTTCAAGCTTCACATCCACATATAAAACATGTTGCACATCATGTACACATGCACTTCTACAAGTATGTGTACTTAGATTGAAAATAGGCAGAGACTACCTATTTTGTTTGTTTGTTGGGATGGGATATTTATTTTATTTTATGTTGTGCATTTCTCTAATGATTGTTATATCTTTATGATTAAAAAAAATTCTGTATATGGCATTTTGCAAGTCAAGAAAAAAAATTTTGTCCATGTAATATGAATCATGATAAAATAGTGTTTTTTTATTTTGATGCATTTTGAAAATTGTAATTTATTCCAGCATTTGGTTGCACCAAATTTAACAATAATATTGTGAAGCAATAGATGTTTTTGCAGTCACCCTGCTTTATGTGTGTATGTTTGTCCCACCATTATCTTGAGAACCAATTTTTGCATTTCAATGAAATTTGGTACATAGATGATCTGGGACAACACAACACAAATAATTTGATTAAAGTAATGCTCATTAGTTACCTCATTTGCAAAGGTGATCTTCATATCTCAATAAAATCTGATTTTAATTAAACTTGTTGGAATTAATCAAACTACCAACCACAATCAAAAATAAATGCTCTCAGCACACAGAAAATCTTCCTTAGCGTTCTTAGATTTTTAACTATGTAGTTATTAAATAACAGTTCATACAATTATCTAAACTGTCTTGAAATTGCTCTGCTAATTAATATCCATAATAATAGGTCCAGAAAACGGGCTGATTTTTACTCACTTGGTAATTTGATGTGTTTAAGTAGGTACATGTACTCATATTAAGTGTCCAATTTTCAGGTGGTTTATGTATTTGTAATGCTCTGTATGAATACCGGTATATGTAGTGAAATTTTAAAATTGAATCATCTATGGCGAGAGAAATAGAAGAAAAGCTTGTTGTACAATTAAATGTTTGCTTTATTCATTGATCGATTTAATTCTCAGACAAAATCCTGACTTTAAATTACACACATGTAAAACGGAATAATTTTACAACAGTGAGTTTTTATTGTATTCAGTGCATTGCACTTGCATGGCTTCTCCTCATTGTCTGCCGTTTAGTGGTGCAGTTTCACTTCGGCAAAAGTTGGAAAAACAGACTGTAGCCGGACTCAGAATCTTTTATTGAATTATTAGTCCCCATTCGGACAAAGTCAGATTACGGGGACTTATAATTTGGTCCCCGTCCGTCCGTCTGTTCGGAGTCATATTTCAGAATCCTTTGAATCGATTTTTTTCATTCTTTGCATGTGCCTAGTACTTTATGTGGGACATATGCACATGCAGTGGTTTAGCAATTTGATGAAAAATGGCCAACTGGCAGCCATCTTGATTTTTTGAAAATGTTGTATTTTGGACATGCTTTGTCAGTTTTCATTCAAATTTGGTACATAGATTATACATGTTGAGACACATGTCCTCTGACCGTCTGTGCATCCGTTCGTCCGTCTGTGCGTCGTCCGTCTGAGGTCATATTTCAGAATCCTTTGGACCGATTCTGTTCATTCTTTGCATGTGCCTAGTTTATGTGGGACATATGCACATGCAGTGGTTTAGCAATTCAATAAAAATGGCCAACTGGCAGCTATCTTGATTTTTTGAAAATGTTGTATTTTGGACATGCTTTGTCAGTTTTCATTCAAATTTGGTACATAGATTATACATGTTGAGACACATGTCCTCTGACCGTCTGTGCATCCGTTCGTCCGTCTGTGCGTCATCCGTGCAAGGTAATATTTCAGAATCTTTGGATCGATTCTGTTCATTCTTTGCATGCCTAGTACTTTATTTGGGACATACATGTATGCACATGCCAACATTTAGCGATACGATTCAAAATGGACATGATTTTGCATATACTTTATACATGTAAAGATACTTGTCCATGACAATTTGTTTCAAAATCGGATCAAGGATGGCTGATTGACAGCCATCTGACTTTTTGGCCTTACTACTATATTTCCAAGATTTATGTACCATTTTCATTCATAATTGGCACATACATCAGACATGTCACTTTGTTTCATAATTAGATCAAAGATGGCCGAATAACGGCTGTTTTTATTTGCGGCCATATTACTATATCTCTGTCACCCATGTAGCATTTTCATTGATATTTAGCATGTCATAAATGAATACATGTACATGTCAATTCAATTTGAAATTTGATTAAATTTGGCTGACTGTTTGTTGGAAATGTGATAACTTGGACATGCTTTCACTTGTGATCTATGTTTTTCTTTACTATGTCTTAAACCGGAGGGGTCATCACACAACACATTTTCGAATTTGATGTAAATAAACAATCTGTTGTATTCACCACTTGGGACTCAAGTTTCAAGGACATGCTCGCGACAACCCCTCCACTTTAATATGACGAGCACAAAGAGAACTTTCAAAAATTTAACAAGGACTGTGTCATTTTCAATGACTTGTTGATTAATGATTTATTATATTATTTTATTCTACAAATGTCCATTCCATCATCTCTAGTGGGAACACATTTTGTGTTCTTGTTTGGTAATTTTGTTAAAAAGACTAATATTGTGTATTTTCAGAAATGACTCGTTTTGAAGCTTTTTTTGCAAGACCAAATAATCAGTATGTTCAACGGCCTTATGTTAAAGATTCTGATGAAGAGGTAAGTTGTCTGAACAATTTGTCTTTCGTAACTACATGTATAAATTAATTTTTAGTTTAATTGGCACATTCTCAATGAAAATATATACATAGATAAATATAGATGTTTTGTTTGATTATTTTGACAGCAAGATTACCAATATCATTGCACATTTTGTTTCTTTAAATTTGTTGACATATACTGTAGTTTCATTATGATTGCTTTTCGCATGATCAATCACTAGTGTGTCCATTATAGTTATTTTTCATGTATGTATGGCGTGGCGGTCTAAAAACTAACTCTGCGACGCGATTGTGCGACTCGCGGAATGTTGATTATTGCACTCTGCAACAGGAAGGCAGTGTCACTCTGCGAAAAGCACGATTCCTATTGGTTGGTGGGTCGAACAGCGTGAATCCCAATGGTCGATGTTCACCGCATGCCTTATAAAAAATTAAGTTTTAAATGGTAAAAATGGTATGGTAAAAAAAGTGTGTAAACACTATGTACCGGAGACATGCCGCACTGTTCCGTGATCGGCAAGCACATGGAGGACACATTGTGGGACCAAACAAATGACACATGGTTTACGGTGATTAGAAAAATTAAATAGTGTAACGTGCACATTGGTTTTGACTGCCTATTTACGGTGTAACGTTATCGCCATCTTAGAGTTGTAAGGCTTAGTCCCGACGACTATGCTCATTAGCATAGGCGGTGGCTTCAAAGCGAGTGGAACACAAAGTACTTTTCACACGTTTTTCATCGGAATAGCAACAGACTGCAAGCACGTCTAGATCATATTATGACCAACCTCGCGAGTGGTTCGAAAGGGGCGATTAGGCTGAAATATTTGCATCAACGCGAAAAAGTTTCAACTACTTAACCGATGACGACACCGATACGTGAGACTGTTGAGGGCCGCTGATCAGACGAGGAAGTGAGTACAGGAAATCTGTTGCTCGTCAACATCACCCAAATAAACAAAGCCATTGTTTCCGTTTATGCAGAGAGCGTGCAACCATCTAATTTTCCGTTGACACTGCCGTTTTAGTTTTCTATCTTCAGCAGTAGTTTCAATCCATTCACACAGCTTTACGTTTTTTCTCTCTTAATATTTTTAATAAAACGATATTGATTACCTAGAAACAGTTTGACCCACTACACGCTTTATTTGGGAATTCAAAATGATGAATATAGTCATAACAAATTATACTTGCTAATGACAAAAAAAAGAACGTAACATCATGTGAAACATACTTCACGCTCTACTGGCTTTAAAGCTTCAAGATGGGGTTAATGTTACCAGCTCCCTGATGTTACACCGTAATAAGGCAGCCAACACCAACGTGCATGTGTTTTGTAACCCCTTTCATCCCCTCCGGGAGATGTTACATGTATATATGTTAATAAATCATTGTTAAATACTTGCTGATTACCGAACCGTGCGGCATGTCGGCGAAATAACCATTTAAAACTAAACATTTCTATAAGGCATGCTGTGTACCCTTACATCGATCGACCATTGAGATTCATGCTTTTCGACCAACCAACCAATGGGAATCGTGCTCTTCGCAGAATGACACTGCGATCCTGTCACAGAGTGCAATAATCGACATTCGGTGAGTCGCACAATCACGTCGCAGAGTTAGTTTTTAGACCCTCATACATACCTCTATTTTTTAATATTTTTTTTATCTTAAGTGGAATCTACAAAATATGTTTCCAACACTTGAAAGTAGGCAAGCGTTTTCTAATTGATTATTTTGGTAAATGAAATTTGTAGTAAAGCCAGTAAAACAAGTTTTGAAGCAGCACAATGTTGCATCGAAATATAGCAAAGCATACTTCTACATTATATGAAATAAATGACAAGGTTATAATAAAGCTGCAAGCTAAAACAAAGCTGACAGGAAAAAAATAAACCTTGGTTGACACTAACATGTATAAAGTGGAAATGCTAATATAAAAAAGAAAGTATATCAGTGGTTCTCTCTATCTGACCCAACCAGCACAACTCGTGCTAAAGAGAGAGACAGGTGATAAGCAGGTCATCTCAAAATTGATTAATTAATTCTTGTAACCATAATGAGTTAATAGCATACAGGTAATAAAACATTGTGCAGATTAAGTGTTATAATATTAATCATTTTAATATAACACAGGTTTTTCTAGAAAAAAACTGCAAGAGGGCACACTGCAATTCAGCGGCACCACCAAAGGGGGGAGATAGGCTTCTCCCTACCAGGGTGTGGAGTTTTTGATAATTCTAAGTTAAAATAGAGTATTCAATTGCTTCCTTGGGTCCAATCCCTGAATATATTTCATAGCAGACGCTGATAGGGTTCTACCTTTAAAACAACCATATAGACAAGAAAAAAATGATGGTCTGAAACAAAAAACAAAACATTAAGACGTTGGTGATGAAACTAAATGCTCAGGGCAAATTTGCATATTTGATTAGGTTTTGGTAAAAACAATACATATTAATTACCTAATTTGCATAATGATTAGTCAATTTTCGGCTTTTCAACTGATATCCCAAGTATTAATTTAATCATCACATTTCAATAAAACTTGGTAGATATATGTCATAGGAAACTGCACAGACCTGATAGTTTTTAGGGTAATATCAGTACATACTAATTACCTAATTTGCATAATTAGTTAATTTTCAGCTTTTTCACTGATATCTCAAATATTATTTATTGCATTTCAATGAATTTGGTACATAGATGCTCTAGGACAATGTAAAAACCTGATTTGCATAATTAGTTTTCAAGTACAAATATTTTTTAATGTGTGTCCAATTTCAAAGCTTTCTTTGATTCTAGACTTGACAGAACCATTTCATTGATAGTTGTGCTGTCTATGATTCACTATTTTATTGTGCTTGCCACAATTATTTGCAAGTTATTCTGTATTAACTTGATTTACTAATATAATTTATAATTTTTTGTAATAAGTAATAAGGGCAGTTGATTATTAACTGATGCAAAGCATGTAATTTGTTCATTGCTGCAGCAACCACTCCCCTCAAAATTACTGATTGTTTTATTTTTAAACCCATTCATGTACAAATAGGCTGTCACTTGTTTATATTTTTGCCAACAGCATGCAATTGTCTGATAACAAATGTCGCTCACCATGAAATTGTTTTATTACCAGAAACACACAAATGTAATTTAATAAACAGCAGTCGTAATGCTATTATTACCTTGCCCGTATCATCAAAGATGGAAGGGAAAGATATATTGAGGGGAGAATGTCTGTCGTCGATGTTGTCGTCATCGTTAATAATTGTCAATGTGTGCACAATAACTTCACTAATTCTATTCCAAACTTTATTAAACTCAGTCACCTAATTCGCCAATATAAAATCTTGCCTTAGTTCAAATGACAGATGACCTGTGTAAAAAAATCATGCAAAAATTGGGAAAATCTGATAAAATATTTCGACTGTTTCTACTTGACTGATCACTGGTGATACACATTCAAAGGTCACTGATCCCAGTGGGAATATGCATTGTTGTTTGTGTTCAATGAAGTAAATCATTTATCTTATAAAAATATCAATGGTAATGTACCGTAAAAACTCGTAAAAATTTCGACCAGTTTTAATCAGTTGGTTTTCTTTGATAGTCGAATTTTTAGACTAACAAAATAAAACAATAAGTGGACGAAATTTTGGAAGAAATATTGGTCGTTTTGGAATAACATGGGAAGCTTTTTGGATTTCTTAAAAAGTGGAATAAACAACGATAGTACGGACAAATTTCTTTGCAATAACGTGCGGTACATGTTCAGCTAGGGGTCACGACCTACATGACCTAATTTACACAAGAGTGAAAAAAAACAACCACGTAGCAGCGTATAAATAAAGTTTACTAATAAGTTATAGACCTTAGCTAAGATTACATTTTGAGTGATCAATGAAATTTGTAAATGTCCTTTTTAGCTCCGCTGTTGGTGAATATTTTTGTCATTTTTTGGTAAAAAGTGATATTTTCGACTTCTTGTTAAAAACCGCAAGTGCAATTACTTTGATATTACATATATAGGTACTACATGTGGACCTCTCTCAGATTTGTTCATTTTGTAATGATATCTTTAATTCTCTAATTTTGGTGAATATTTTTGTCATTTTTGGTAAAAAGTGATATTTTCGACTTCTTGTTAAAAACCGCAAGTCCAATTGCTTTGATACTACATATATAGGTACTACATGTGGACCTCTCTCAGATTTGTTCATTTCGTGATGATATCTTCAATTCTCTAATTTTGGTGAATATTTTTGTCATTTTTGGTAAAAAGTGATATTTTCGACTTCTTGTTAAAAACCGCAAGTCCGATTGCTTTGATATTACACATATAGGTACTACATGTGGACCTTTCTCAGATTTGTTCATTTTGTGATGATATCTTCAATTCTCTAATTTTGGTGAATATTTTTGCCATTTTTGGTAAAAAGTGATATTTTCGACTTCTTGTTGAAAACTGTAAGTCCGATTGCTTTGATATTACATATATAGGTACTACATGTGGACCTCTCTCAGATTTGTTCATTTTGTGATGATATCTTCAATTCTCTAATTAATTTATTTTGGTGAATATTTTTGTAATTTTTGGTAAAAAGTGATATTTTCGACTTCTTGTTAAAAACTGTAAGTCCGATTGCTTTGATACTATTCATATTGTTCATTTTCTAATGATGTCTTCAGTTCTTTAATTGAAATGTGCATTGCTAACAGCGGAGCTATCTCAGCCGATAGGCTGCTTGTTTACAGTAGTCTTACAGTTATTGATAGAGTGCCACTGTCATTACAGTATCTGCAGTTATTGTGTTAATAAATAAATAAAACTGTTATTGTTGGTATGAATTCATCATGATGTAAATCATTGAAAAAAATGCAACTTTATTTTATTCAAAACAATAAACTTTGATTGTAACGGTATCTCTTTTTGGAGGATGTATATATATATTGCGGATGTCGGTGAACACCTCGAACCACAGTCCCTCCACAAACAGCCTGTTCGTTCTGTGTGAGGCTATTCTCACTGCCATCCAGTGCATTGGTTATGCGGATGTCCGGGCGGATGTGTTTGACTCCGTCCCAAATGTGCGAGACTGGTATTACCAGACGCTGTCGTTTGGAAAATCACTGAAATGTGATTTTTGGCGGCGTCTACATGAGGGAAAATAAACTGCGAATAGGCCTATGTCGCTTCAAAATACGCAAACCGGGAAGTCAAATAAGTGTTAAAGTTGGAAGCTTGCAAGCTTAGTTTCCGATTTATTTACTTACAAAATTTTTGTTTTATTCCATACCGAGTGTTTAAAATGCATGGGAGCTTGGCCGATGTAAAACGTACTCCAGGAAATAGACACCCCGCTCATTACAGCTCCCTGCGAGGACATTCTGCTTACATTCGTGAAATTTCTGTACTCGTTCTAGTAATAATCATACTGTACTCTTTGGTCGCCCACGTCTGTAAATTTTGACTTATTTGACGATGACACAAGTCAAGCGTCTAAGCAATCACATAACCAGATTCACGCAATGGGGGCTGTCCTTTGCTTTATATGCAAATTGTTTTTCTCAACGACCAGCAAAAACGTTGCGTCCGGTTTTATTCTGGATCAACCTTTTTAAGAGCAAATACAGATTGTGATTGTTATTTCAAAAGCAAATACAAACTCTGATGTTTTTAGTCCCCGTTCGGAGAAGTCCGAAAACGGGGACTTATAATTCGATCTCCGTCCATCCGTTTGTCCGTGAGTTCCTGAGTCTGTCCGTCCGACTGTTCTTATGTCCGTCATATTTCAGAATCCTGTGGACCGATTCGGTTCATTCTTTGCATGTGCCTAGTACTTTATGTGGGACATATGCACATGCAGTGGTTTAGCGATTCAATTCAAAATGGCCGACTGGCAGCCATCTTGTTTTTTGAAAATGTTGTATTTTGGACATGCTTTGTCAGTTGTCATTCAAACCTGGTACATAGATTATACATGTTAGGATACATGTCCATGACGATTTACTTCGCAATTGGATCAAAGATGGTCGACTGGCAGGCATCTTGTTTTTGTTTTTTTATGCGGTATCTTGGACGTGCTCTGTCAGTTTTCATTCAAATTTGGCACATACATGTACTTTATACATGTTAGGATGCATGTCCATGACAATTTGTTTCAAAATCTGGTCAAGGATGGCCGATTGACAGCCATCTGACTTTTTGGCCTTACTACTATATTTCCACAATTTATGTACCATTTTCATTCGTATTTGGCACATACATCATACATATCAGTGTGTTTCATAATCAGATCAAAGATGGCTGAATAACGGCTGTTTTTATTTTGGCCATATTACTATGACACGAAACGCGTGTTTTGATGTAAATAAACAATCTGTTGTATACGCCACTGGGAACTCAAGTTTCAAGGACATGCTCGCGACAACCCCTCCGCTTTAATATGACGAGCACAAAGAGAACTTAACGGGGACTGTGTCATTTTCAATGACTTGTTTTTATTAAATAATAAATTTCATAGATATAAAAATAAATGCATGTGACTTCAATGTTATTTTAGTTCATGCAAATTACGTGAAGGCAAACCTGACCTCGCTCACACTCGACGAGTACAGGAGTACAGAAACCCCGTAATCTGACAGAGTTGGTGCAAATTACCAAGAGCTCCGGAATATGAAAGTTTGGTCGAATTTTCAGAGTCGCTAAAACCGGCATTTCCGGGCAGGGTCGAAATTTCGGAGGTCTTAAAATTACGAAAACTCGCCAAAAACACCGGCGTATGAATTTCTAGAGCGGTCAAAATTCTAGAGTTTTTTCGGTATCTCCCAAATCCCATGGGAATACTAGACTGGGTTTTAAAACCAACTCATGAAAGAGTTTTTGCACAGTCTGATACACATTTGCAAACCTACCAATAAAATCTTCACAGAAAACAAGATGTCAGAAAATCAATATAAGCACTCCTATGAATTGGGTGCCAAACTTTTGATCAAGATCTGCAGTCAAAAGAAAATCTGTTAAGTCCAAAGTTATCAAAACAAAAACAATGCTAAAATACATAAAAAGCAAAAAGTTGCATCCACATTTTGAAAGAAAAATTGTACTCAAAAATAAAGTTCAAACGACAAAAAAATGTTTTGTTGAATTGTATAAATTTTTATAATTAAAATTCACAGGAATTTGTTTCAGCTATTAGAACAGAATGATATAGCTTTTATAATAATAATTTAAAAATGTACTTCAAAAACAAAGATTGCAGTGTTTGAAAATGTAGATTCTTAGGAGGTAACAGTATTGTTGACTTCACTTTTCACTGGACACCAACCAACTGTTTGATTTGATTTACATACAAAGCAGATCTTGATAAATGCGAAATGATAGTTATTCAAACAATACAGTAGTCACATATGATAAGGCAGTTCATATTTGTCTCAGTGAATCATTAATTTTTGACAGACACCTGTACAAAATACTTGGACAAAAGCCAGCTAAGATATTCTGTTATCTTGTATGTTTTATGAATTTATTCGTGTCTAAATGCAGCACTTTTTTTCAGAGATGAGGCATTTGTTTTTATACTAAAATATCAGAATTTCTTTGAATAAAGCTTAAAATAATTAAACAAATTAGACAGCAATGTTTTTGTAAGATATTTATATTATTAAGAGCATTCCCACTGCTGTTTCATTCAAAAAACTTGTTTTAATTCAAAATTGATTATGACAATGCATATTCAACTATGATAGAGGAATAACATTATATAGCAAAGGGTAAAGTCACCAGAGTTCAACTATGTTTTTATCTTCAGGTGCGAATACATTGTTATAGCCAACCAGTTACTGTGCACACATACATGCACAAAATGTAAACCAGTATGACAGCATATAACCCCCCCCATAATCAGATTGCTCTGCATCAGTTCTAATAATCAATGCCTTTAAAGTTTCTTAAATCATGTAAAAGTGATTGCTTCCAATCATGCAGATATTCATAGCAACATTCAATTTATGAATTTGTTTGACATATACTCTTTCCTTTAAAAGTTGTAGTTTTGCTCAACTACTATCTCCTTCTTTTTCTATCTATAGTTCCTCTTGCCAGTGTTCAAAGTCATGTTTGAAGAAAGTAAATAAAAGTGTTCTTACCAAATGAACAAAGTTTGCTGTAGAAAGAATACCATAACGAAAAACTACAACACAACCATGCAAAGCAGTTGTAAGTTTCCATTAGAATCAATTTCAAATATCTTAATATGAATAATTAAAGCCACAAGTAGTATCAGTTGGACCCAAGCTTTCAGGTATCTGTTTCATAATTAATGAGGTCACATGTTGCCATATTTTCACCATGCTAAATACTTAAAATCTATTATTTATCATGGCATGTCAGTCTATTAAGACTGGATGGGAACTAAATCAGTGACAATGAATTGTTCTGTTGAAGTTGTTTGTCCTTACATCAGTGCTGTATTTAACAGTGAAAAACTCAATAATTGAATTAAAGTTCTGAGTACATATCATACAAAAAATGTACTGTTTCAGGTTTTATATGGTCTACTGTTAAAGATGCACTTTTGATACAAGTACAGTATACATATTTAAAAAGGTTGAAATATTTGTAATTCAGAATATGGACAGAAGCATTCCATTGCATACTGAGTGAAAGCCGATTTCATTTTGAATTAATGCCATATAGGTAAAACACATGTTTCCATCTATTTGGAATTTCAAGCATTTTATTTTCTCCATAGGAATACATACAAAATAAAAACACATATGGGAAACATTTTGTTGCTAAATCCTTCTACAAATTACATACAAATTGCAAAACCACCTAATTAGGCACAAAGACTTTATAAAAAAGTACACTGTTCAATTCAACATATTGTAAAAGGAAACCCTTAATTTTGTATGATTATAGCAGTTACTGCATACAAATACCAGTAAGAATATGTGACAACTGTTATGAAATATGAGTAGTAAAATTATTCTGCCTGTTACTACAATGGGGCATGTATGCATGAATGATTGGAAAGTGTCTTGTGTGGAAATTACAAAAAAACGTTTGAAAAGAAAATTGTATGTAGGAAGCAAGATCTATAAAGAACCTCAGAAATCTTTTTGTCAATGCCTTCTCCCCAATATGTGTATAAAGATATTTGAAAAGGCTATTCTTTTGTTTCAGAACAACTCCTCCTTCAACTGGAGAGAAAAATATATTTTGCTGAAGAGAATGACGGAAAGGTATTTAGTTTTGTATAATATGCATCATTTATCCAATGCTAGCTTATTAACTATTATATCCAAGCATCAATGTATCATTTTGCAAGCTGATTGTAAACTTGCCAATGAAAATTTCTGATAGTGTCTCCCAGTGTAAAATTGTTTTTGTCATTGCATACTCTTGTAAATGTTCACATTTGGGGTGATATGTATTTCTTTTTTTATTTGAAACTGTATTCTTGTTTGTGCTACTGCTTGTTACGTGATATATTTATGATACATGTACTATTTTATTTTTCAATATTTTTGAGGTGTGTACAAGATTTTTGTGTACACTCCCCCCCCCAAATTGTAATGATGGAGGAAGTGATTGATTCACCAATGTAATGAGTTACTTTTTTATTTTAGCCCAGGTTTATAATAAGGAAAATGTTTATTAAGCAAAAATTTATTACATGTTGCAAGGTGTTCAATGCATGTTGATTATAATATATTTATAGCATTTATACTATACCACAGGGAAGCTTATAATAGTGTCACTATGTTATTTTTCATAAAACGTACCTATGTATTTATAATAGATGTTACTGCCTTATTTACAGTTTTGCAACCAGATTTGTGCAAGATTTCTTGCTTAAAGAAGCAATAGCATTTCTAGTGGCAAGAAAGAATGGTATATCATGAAAAACAGCCGATGATCTTTGCCAGCAAACAGAGATGCTAAAAAGATAAGGTAACTACATGTAAATGCAAATCTGCTTGAATTCTATTGTATCTTATACCAACACTTGAGAGAATTCATTAACAAAATTATCTCTGTTTTGTCATCAGGTGGGAAAAGCCAGACTTCAATAGCTTCATCAGACATTACCACAATCCATGAAAAAATAATTATTTTTGGGAGTGATAGAATTATTAGAAGAAAAACATAAATTATCTTTTGAGTTGTTAAATTGTCAGTAATGCATTTTGAGTGGTTGAAATATAAGTTTATAATTCTAGTAACTAAAGTGCAGGATTGGAAACGAAGAAGAGTTTGCAACAGACGTTAGCGTTACATGTACCATTCACAGAGTTTGTCAAGTTTTGAGAACAATGTATTAGTTCATTCATGCCACTGTAACAACCATGTGCTGTGAAAAAATTTTGAATAAAAGTTGTTAAATTTGCAATAAAAATAATTGCACTTGCTCAATCTTTTTCTCATACATTTTATTGGTACCACTCATCTCATTTTGTAGGAGTTGGGTGGCCCTGAGAATGACTTCAAAAGTGTCTCCATGACTTCAAAAGTGTCCCTTAATAGTTTATTTTAATAATTAGCATTTATGTCACCATTAATTGTTAATGAATATAACAAATTAATATGACCTCAAAAGTGTCCCCATGTCTTCAAAAGTGTCCCTTAATATTTTTAATTTAATAATTTGCATTTATGTCACCATTACTTGGTCATGAATATAACAAATTAATATGACCTCAAAAGTGTCCCCATGTCTTCAAAAGTGTCCTTTAATATTTTTAATTTAATAATTTGCATTTATGTCACCATTACTTGTTAATGAATATAACAAATTAATATGACCTCAAAAGTGTCCCCATGTCTTCAAAAGTGTCCTTTAATATTTTTAATTTAATAATTTGCATTTATGTCACCATTACTTGTTAATGAATATAACAAATTAATATGACCTCAAAAGTGTCCCCATGTCTTCAAAAGTGTCCTTTAATATATATAATTTAATAATTTGCATTTATGTCACCATTACTTGTTAATGAATATAACAAATTAATATGACCTCAAAAGTGTCCCCATGTCTTCAAAAGTGTCCTTTAATATATATAATTTAATAATTTGCATTTATGTCACCATTACTTGTTAATGAATATAACAAATTAATATGACCTCAAAAGTGTCCCCATGTCTTCAAAAGTGTCCTTTAATATATTTAATTTAATAATTTGCATTTATGTCACCATTACTTGTTAATGAATATAACAAATTAGTATGACCTCAAAAGTGTCCCCATGTCTTCAAAAGTGTCCTTTAATATTATAATTTAATAATTTGCATTTATGTCACCATTACTTGTTAATGAATATAACAAATTAATATGACCTCAAAAGTGTCCCCATGTCTTCAAAAGTGTCCTTTAATATTTTTAATTTAATAATTTGCATTTATGTCACCATTACTTGGTCATGAATATAACAAATTAATATGACCTCAAAATTGTCCCCATGTCTTCAAAAGTGTCTTTTAATATTTTTAATTTAATAATTTGCATTTATGTCACCATTACTTGTTAATGGATATAACAAATTAATATGACCTCAAAAGTGTCCCCATGTCTTCAAAAGTGTCTTTTAATATTTTTAATTTAATAATTTGCATTTATGTCACCATTACTTGTTCATGAATATAACAAATTAATATGACCTCAAAAGTGTCCCCATGTCTTCAAAAGTGTCTTTTAATATATATAATTTAATAATTTGCATTTATGTCACCATTACTTGTTAATGAATATAACAAATTAATATGACCTCAAAAGTGTCCCCATGTCTTCAAAAATGTCCCTTAATATTTTTAATTTAATAATTTGCATTTATGTCACCATTACTTGTTAATGAATATATCAAATTAATATGACTTCAAAAGTGTCCTTTAATATATATAATTTAAGAATTTGCATTTATGTCACCATTACTTGTTAATGAATATAACAAATTAATATGACCTCAAAAGTGTCCCCATGTCTTCAAAAGTGTCCTTTAATATATTTAATTTAATAATTTGCATTTATGTCACCATTACTTGTTAATGAATATAACAAATTAGTATGACCTCAAAAGTGTCCCCATGTCTTCAAAAGTGTCCTTTAATATATATAATTTAATAATTTGCATTTATGTCACCATTAATTGTTAATGAATATAACAAATTAATATGACCTCAAAAGTGTCCCCATGTCTTCAAAAGTGTCCCTTAATATTTTTAATTTAATAATTTGCATTTATGTCACCATTACTTGGTCATGAATATAACAAATTAATATGACCTCAAAAGTGTCCCCATGTCTTCAAAAGTGTCCCTTAATATTTTTAATTTAATAATTTGCATATATGTCACCATTACTTGTTAATGAATATAACAAATTAATATGACCTCAAAAGTGTCCCCATGTCTTCAAAAGTGTCCTTTAATATATATAATTTAAGAATTTGCATTTATGTCACCATTACTTGTTAATGAATATAACAAATTAATATGACCTCAAAAGTGTCCCCATGTCTTCAAAAGTGTCCTTTAATATATTTAATTTAATAATTTGCATTTATGTCACCATTACTTGGTCATAAATATAACAAATTAATGTGACCTCAAAAGTGTCCCCATGTCTTCAAAAGTGTCCCTTAATATTTTTAATTTAATAATTTGCATTTATGTCACCATTACTTGTTAATGAATATAACAAATTAATATGACCTCAAAAGTGTCCCCATGTCTTCAAAAGTGTCCTTTAATATATATAATTTAATAATTTGCATTTATGTCACCATTACTTGTTAATGAATATAACAAATTAATATGACCTCAAAAGTGTCCCCATGTCTTCAAAAGTGTCTTTTAATATATATAATTTAATAATTTGCATTTATGTCACCATTACTTGTTAATGAATATAACAAATTAATATGACCTCAAAAGTGTCCCCATGTCTTCAAAAGTGTCCCCTGATATTTTTAATTTAATAATTTGCATTTATGGTACAATTAGTGGTTAATGAATATAACAAATTAATATGACCTCAAAAGTGTCCCCATGTCTTCAAAAGTGTCTTTTAATATTTTTAATTTAATAATTTGCATTTATGTCCCATTACTTGTTCATGAATATAACAAATTAATATGACCTCAAAAGTGTCCCTATGTCTTCAAAAGTGTCTTTTAATATATATAATTTAATAATTTGCATTTATGTCACCATTACTTGTTCATGAATATAACAAATTAATATGACCTCAAAAGTGTCCCTATGTCTTCAAAAGTGTCTTTTAATATATATAATTTAATAATTTGCATTTATGTCACCATTACTTGTTAATGAATATAACAAATTAATATGACCTCAAAAGTGTCCCCATATCTTCAAAAGTGTCTTTTAATATATATAATTTAATAATTTGCATTTATGTCACCATTACTTGGTCATAAATATAACAAATTAATATGACCTCAAAAGTGTCCCCATGTCTTCAAAAGTGTCCTTTAATATTATAATTTAATAATTTGCATTTATGTCACCATTACTTGTTAATGAATATAACAAATTAATATGACCTCAAAAGTGTCCCCATGTCTTCAAAAGTGTCCTTTAATATTTTTAATTTAATAATTTGCATTTATGTCACCATTACTTGGTCATGAATATAACAAATTAATATGACCTCAAAATTGTCCCCATGTCTTCAAAAGTGTCTTTTAATATTTTTAATTTAATAATTTGCATTTATGTCACCATTACTTGTTAATGGATATAACAAATTAATATGACCTCAAAAGTGTCCCCATGTCTTCAAAAGTGTCTTTTAATATTTTTAATTTAATAATTTGCATTTATGTCACCATTACTTGTTCATGAATATAACAAATTAATATGACCTCAAAAGTGTCCCCATGTCTTCAAAAGTGTCTTTTAATATATATAATTTAATAATTTGCATTTATGTCACCATTACTTGTTAATGAATATAACAAATTAATATGACCTCAAAAGTGTCCCCATGTCTTCAAAAATGTCCCTTAATATTTTTAATTTAATAATTTGCATTTATGTCACCATTACTTGTTAATGAATATATCAAATTAATATGACTTCAAAAGTGTCCTTTAATATATATAATTTAAGAATTTGCATTTATGTCACCATTACTTGTTAATGAATATAACAAATTAATATGACCTCAAAAGTGTCCCCATGTCTTCAAAAGTGTCCTTTAATATATTTAATTTAATAATTTGCATTTATGTCACCATTACTTGTTAATGAATATAACAAATTAGTATGACCTCAAAAGTGTCCCCATGTCTTCAAAAGTGTCCTTTAATATATATAATTTAATAATTTGCATTTATGTCACCATTAATTATTAATGAATATAACAAATTAATATGACCTCAAAAGTGTCCCCATGTCTTCAAAAGTGTCCCTTAATATTTTTAATTTAATAATTTGCATTTATGTCACCATTACTTGGTCATGAATATAACAAATTAATATGACCTCAAAAGTGTCCCCATGTCTTCAAAAGTGTCCCTTAATATTTTTAATTTAATAATTTGCATATATGTCACCATTACTTGTTAATGAATATAACAAATTAATATGACCTCAAAAGTGTCCCCATGTCTTCAAAAGTGTCCTTTAATATATATAATTTAAGAATTTGCATTTATGTCACCATTACTTGTTAATGAATATAACAAATTAATATGACCTCAAAAGTGTCCCCATGTCTTCAAAAGTGTCCTTTAATATATTTAATTTAATAATTTGCATTTATGTCACCATTACTTGGTCATAAATATAACAAATTAATGTGACCTCAAAAGTGTCCCCATGTCTTCAAAAGTGTCCCTTAATATTTTTAATTTAATAATTTGCATTTATGTCACCATTACTTGTTAATGAATATAACAAATTAATATGACCTCAAAAGTGTCCCCATGTCTTCAAAAGTGTCCTTTAATATATATAATTTAATAATTTGCATTTATGTCACCATTACTTGTTAATGAATATAACAAATTAATATGACCTCAAAAGTGTCCCCATGTCTTCAAAAGTGTCTTTTAATATATATAATTTAATAATTTGCATTTATGTCACCATTACTTGTTAATGAATATAACAAATTAATATGACCTCAAAAGTGTCCCCATGTCTTCAAAAGTGTCCCCTGATATTTTTAATTTAATAATTTGCATTTATGGTACAATTAGTGGTTAATGAATATAACAAATTAATATGACCTCAAAAGTGTCCCCATGTCTTCAAAAGTGTCTTTTAATATTTTTAATTTAATAATTTGCATTTATGTCCCATTACTTGTTCATGAATATAACAAATTAATATGACCTCAAAAGTGTCCCTATGTCTTCAAAAGTGTCTTTTAATATATATAATTTAATAATTTGCATTTATGTCACCATTACTTGTTCATGAATATAACAAATTAATATGACCTCAAAAGTGTCCCTATGTCTTCAAAAGTGTCTTTTAATATATATAATTTAATAATTTGCATTTATGTCACCATTACTTGTTAATGAATATAACAAATTAATATGACCTCAAAAGTGTCCCCATATCTTCAAAAGTGTCTTTTAATATATATAATTTAATAATTTGCATTTATGTCACCATTACTTGGTCATAAATATAACAAATTAATATGACCTCAAAAGTGTCCCCATGTCTTCAAAAGTGTCTTTTAATATATATAATTTAATAATTTGCATTTATGTCACCATTACTTGTTCATGAATATAACAAATTAATATGACCTCAAAAGTGTCCCCATGTCTTCAAAAGTGTCTTTTAATATATATAATTTAATAATTTGCATTTATGTCACCATTACTTGGTCATGAATATAACAAATTAATATGACCTCAAAAGTGTCCCCATGTCTTCAAAAGTGTCCTTTAATATTTTTAATTTAATAATTTGCATTTATGTCACCATTACTTGGTCATGAATATAACAAATTAATATGACCTCAAAAGTGTCCCCTGATATCTTTAATTTAATAATTTGCATTCATGGTACAATTAGTGGTTTGTGAATATAACAAATTAATACGAATTCAAAAGTGTCCTGTGTCTTCAAAAGTGTCCCTTAATATATTTAATTTAATAATTTGCATATATGTCACCATTACTTGTTCATGAATATAACAAATTAATATGACTTCAAAAGAGTCACTTAATATTTTTAATTTAATAATTTGCATTTATTTTGCACGCACTAGAAATACATATATGAACTAATTTTCATCACACTTTCAAATTAGCCTTAGTCACTAAATCTTAGCAATCTCTAAACGAAACTTTAATATGTTATAAATATTAAATTATAAATAATATTTTTTGTGTTTGTTAAAACTATTTTGTAGGTTACATTATACGACCTGTATATATCATTTATTTATAACTTAATATTTATATAATAAACTATATATCCCTTCGGTGTTTAGTGTCTGCTAGCATTGCTGTCATTTCACTATGCTGACTTACTACATCGTCACATGGGATACACACCGAGCATAACCCCCTATCTTACTGCATATACGCTCTGGGACACTTTTGAAGTCAGGGACACTTTTGAAGTCTTAACATATATGTTAAGACTTCAAACGTGTCCTTGACTTCAAAAGTGTCCCCCTATTTTCTGTTGAAATTGATTGCCGCATAATCTAAGAATACTTGTATTTATATTCTAGTATAAAGTTGTTAATATTTATATTATGCACATTACGAATCTGTTTTGCGGTTCTTTAGTGATTATTCCCTCACTTTAATCGTTGTTTTAACTTTCAATATCATTTTATCATCCGACACTGGTGCGAAATTCACGTCGCAATTTTTCACTAGCTTAGGGGGGCATAGAGAAGACATTATGGGATATTTCTAGTTCGTAGTATGGCCGGTTTTCAGTGTCGCTGCATGACTATATATCATTCACTGACGGTAAGTTGTGGCATTTAATTGTATTATTTGACAATATGGTTGATACTAGAAACCGTGTACACTCGTATGTCAGCGATTGTGCTGTATACCGTATTTTCTATGCTCAACTTAAGTGCGTGTGATCCCGGTAATCCAGGACTGTGGTGGTAACGGCTCAGCGATCAAACGCCTGTGATAGACTTTAAAATATGACACATCAGCATTAATCTTTACCACAACGAAAAGTTTCCGATTTATTCATTACCATAAATTTCGTATAATAAATCAACCAGTAATAATTATCGAAAATTGTTTTTTGGAAAAGGAGTTTGGAGCTATCCGGCAATCAACTGGCAACATCAAGTCTAGTCGCCAATTTTTGGATATGGTCAATTTACTTGCCACTTAGCTGTATGACTCATTTGAATCAAAATTACAATGTTTTTTGTTGGTCCTTCGTCCACAACTATGTCCACACCTCATCATCTCATTGGTCCTTGTTTGAATAAAGTCAGAAAACGCTGACTTTTATAAATTTTACTTCCGTGCACTTCCGTGTCCAGTCCGTCAATCTGTCAGTTTACAGCTTCCGGTATATCTCAAACTTCATACATGCAATAATACAGTGACTTCATATATTTTGAGATAATTAATCATAATCTAAATTACGATGGCAACCATTTTAATGCCAAAAATTCATTAAATTCAAGCATGTCTGTCATTTCGGAACCAGATCTATAAAAATAAAACACACATTTTATATAATGGGGATATTCATGCACATCCTTTTGTTTCTTGTTCAGATTTAATATGGCCGTTTGGTGGCTGTTCCAGAGCTACATGTACCCCGGTATATCTCTGACATGCCTCGAGCAATCATATTTCAAGCTTCACATCCACATATAAAACATGTTGCACATCATGTACACATGCACTTCTACAAGTATGTGTACTTAGATTGAAAATAGGCAGAGACTACCTATTTTGTTTGTTTGTTGGGATGGGATATTTATTTTATTTTATGTTGTGCATTTCTCTAATGATTGTTATATCTTTATGATTAAAAAAAATTCTGTATATGGCATTTTGCAAGTCAAGAAAAAAAATTTTGTCCATGTAATATGAATCATGATAAAATAGTGTTTTTTTATTTTGATGCATTTTGAAAATTGTAATTTATTCCAGCATTTGGTTGCACCAAATTTAACAATAATATTGTGAAGCAATAGATGTTTTTGCAGTCACCCTGCTTTATGTGTGTATGTTTGTCCCACCATTATCTTGAGAACCAATTTTTGCATTTCAATGAAATTTGGTACATAGATGATCTGGGACAACACAACACAAATAATTTGATTAAAGTAATGCTCATTAGTTACCTCATTTGCAAAGGTGATCTTCATATCTCAATAAAATCTGATTTTAATTAAACTTGTTGGAATTAATCAAACTACCAACCACAATCAAAAATAAATGCTCTCAGCACACAGAAAATCTTCCTTAGCGTTCTTAGATTTTTAACTATGTAGTTATTAAATAACAGTTCATACAATTATCTAAACTGTCTTGAAATTGCTCTGCTAATTAATATCCATAATAATAGGTCCAGAAAACGGGCTGATTTTTACTCACTTGGTAATTTGATGTGTTTAAGTAGGTACATGTACTCATATTAAGTGTCCAATTTTCAGGTGGTTTATGTATTTGTAATGCTCTGTATGAATACCGGTATATGTAGTGAAATTTTAAAATTGAATCATCTATGGCGAGAGAAATAGAAGAAAAGCTTGTTGTACAATTAAATGTTTGCTTTATTCATTGATCGATTTAATTCTCAGACAAAATCCTGACTTTAAATTACACACATGTAAAACGGAATAATTTTACAACAGTGAGTTTTTATTGTATTCAGTGCATTGCACTTGCATGGCTTCTCCTCATTGTCTGCCGTTTAGTGGTGCAGTTTCACTTCGGCAAAAGTTGGAAAAACAGACTGTAGCCGGACTCAGAATCTTTTATTGAATTATTAGTCCCCATTCGGACAAAGTCAGATTACGGGGACTTATAATTTGGTCCCCGTCCGTCCGTCTGTTCGGAGTCATATTTCAGAATCCTTTGAATCGATTTTTTTCATTCTTTGCATGTGCCTAGTACTTTATGTGGGACATATGCACATGCAGTGGTTTAGCAATTTGATGAAAAATGGCCAACTGGCAGCCATCTTGATTTTTTGAAAATGTTGTATTTTGGACATGCTTTGTCAGTTTTCATTCAAATTTGGTACATAGATTATACATGTTGAGACACATGTCCTCTGACCGTCTGTGCATCCGTTCGTCCGTCTGTGCGTCGTCCGTCTGAGGTCATATTTCAGAATCCTTTGGACCGATTCTGTTCATTCTTTGCATGTGCCTAGTTTATGTGGGACATATGCACATGCAGTGGTTTAGCAATTCAATAAAAATGGCCAACTGGCAGCTATCTTGATTTTTTGAAAATGTTGTATTTTGGACATGCTTTGTCAGTTTTCATTCAAATTTGGTACATAGATTATACATGTTGAGACACATGTCCTCTGACCGTCTGTGCATCCGTTCGTCCGTCTGTGCGTCATCCGTGCAAGGTAATATTTCAGAATCTTTGGATCGATTCTGTTCATTCTTTGCATGCCTAGTACTTTATTTGGGACATACATGTATGCACATGCCAACATTTAGCGATACGATTCAAAATGGACATGATTTTGCATATACTTTATACATGTAAAGATACTTGTCCATGACAATTTGTTTCAAAATCGGATCAAGGATGGCTGATTGACAGCCATCTGACTTTTTGGCCTTACTACTATATTTCCAAGATTTATGTACCATTTTCATTCATAATTGGCACATACATCAGACATGTCACTTTGTTTCATAATTAGATCAAAGATGGCCGAATAACGGCTGTTTTTATTTGCGGCCATATTACTATATCTCTGTCACCCATGTAGCATTTTCATTGATATTTAGCATGTCAAAAATGAATACATGTACATGTCAATTCAATTTGAAATTTGATTAAATTTGGCTGACTGTTTGTTGGAAATGTGATAACTTGGACATGCTTTCACTTGTGATCTATGTTTTTCTTTACTATGTCTTAAACCGGAGGGGTCATCACACAACACATTTTCGAATTTGATGTAAATAAACAATCTGTTGTATTCACCACTTGGGACTCAAGTTTCAAGGACATGCTCGCGACAACCCCTCCACTTTAATATGACGAGCACAAAGAGAACTTTCAAAAATTTAACAAGGACTGTGTCATTTTCAATGACTTGTTGATTAATGATTTATTATATTATTTTATTCTACAAATGTCCATTCCATCATCTCTAGTGGGAACACATTTTGTGTTCTTGTTTGGTAATTTTGTTAAAAAGACTAATATTGTGTATTTTCAGAAATGACTCGTTTTGAAGCTTTTTTTGCAAGACCAAATAATCAGTATGTTCAACGGCCTTATGTTAAAGATTCTGATGAAGAGGTAAGTTGTCTGAACAATTTGTCTTTCGTAACTACATGTATAAATTAATTTTTAGTTTAATTGGCACATTCTCAATGAAAATATATACATAGATAAATATAGATGTTTTGTTTGATTATTTTGACAGCAAGATTACCAATATCATTGCACATTTTGTTTCTTTAAATTTGTTGACATATACTGTAGTTTCATTATGATTGCTTTTCGCATGATCAATCACTAGTGTGTCCATTATAGTTATTTTTCATGTATGTATGGCGTGGCGGTCTAAAAACTAACTCTGCGACGCGATTGTGCGACTCGCGGAATGTTGATTATTGCACTCTGCAACAGGAAGGCAGTGTCACTCTGCGAAAAGCACGATTCCTATTGGTTGGTGGGTCGAACAGCGTGAATCCCAATGGTCGATGTTCACCGCATGCCTTATAAAAAATTAAGTTTTAAATGGTAAAAATGGTATGGTAAAAAAAGTGTGTAAACACTATGTACCGGAGACATGCCGCACTGTTCCGTGATCGGCAAGCACATGGAGGACACATTGTGGGACCAAACAAATGACACATGGTTTACGGTGATTAGAAAAATTAAATAGTGTAACGTGCACATTGGTTTTGACTGCCTATTTACGGTGTAACGTTATCGCCATCTTAGAGTTGTAAGGCTTAGTCCCGACGACTATGCTCATTAGCATAGGCGGTGGCTTCAAAGCGAGTGGAACACAAAGTACTTTTCACACGTTTTTCATCGGAATAGCAACAGACTGCAAGCACGTCTAGATCATATTATGACCAACCTCGCGAGTGGTTCGAAAGGGGCGATTAGGCTGAAATATTTGCATCAACGCGAAAGAGTTTCAACTACTTAACCGATGACGACACCGATACGTGAGACTGTTGAGGGCCGCTGATCAGACGAGGAAGTGAGTACAGGAAATCTGTTGCTCGTCAACATCACCCAAATAAACAAAGCCATTGTTTCCGTTTATGCAGAGAGCGTGCAACCATCTAATTTTCCGTTGACACTGCCGTTTTAGTTTTCTATCTTCAGCAGTAGTTTCAATCCATTCACACAGCTTTACGTTTTTTCTCTCTTAATATTTTTAATAAAACGATATTGATTACCTAGAAACAGTTTGACCCACTACACGCTTTATTTGGGAATTCAAAATGATGAATATAGTCATAACAAATTATACTTGCTAATGACAAAAAAAAGAACGTAACATCATGTGAAACATACTTCACGCTCTACTGGCTTTAAAGCTTCAAGATGGGGTTAATGTTACCAGCTCCCTGATGTTACACCGTAATAAGGCAGCCAACACCAACGTGCATGTGTTTTGTAACCCCTTTCATCCCCTCCGGGAGATGTTACATGTATATATGTTAATAAATCATTGTTAAATACTTGCTGATTACCGAACCGTGCGGCATGTCGGCGAAATAACCATTTAAAACTAAACATTTCTATAAGGCATGCTGTGTACCCTTACATCGATCGACCATTGAGATTCATGCTTTTCGACCAACCAACCAATGGGAATCGTGCTCTTCGCAGAATGACACTGCGATCCTGTCACAGAGTGCAATAATCGACATTCGGTGAGTCGCACAATCACGTCGCAGAGTTAGTTTTTAGACCCTCATACATACCTCTATTTTTTAATATTTTTTTTATCTTAAGTGGAATCTACAAAATATGTTTCCAACACTTGAAAGTAGGCAAGCGTTTTCTAATTGATTATTTTGGTAAATGAAATTTGTAGTAAAGCCAGTAAAACAAGTTTTGAAGCAGCACAATGTTGCATCGAAATATAGCAAAGCATACTTCTACATTATATGAAATAAATGACAAGGTTATAATAAAGCTGCAAGCTAAAACAAAGCTGACAGGAAAAAAATAAACCTTGGTTGACACTAACATGTATAAAGTGGAAATGCTAATATAAAAAAGAAAGTATATCAGTGGTTCTCTCTATCTGACCCAACCAGCACAACTCGTGCTAAAGAGAGAGACAGGTGATAAGCAGGTCATCTCAAAATTGATTAATTAATTCTTGTAACCATAATGAGTTAATAGCATACAGGTAATAAAACATTGTGCAGATTAAGTGTTATAATATTAATCATTTTAATATAACACAGGTTTTTCTAGAAAAAAACTGCAAGAGGGCACACTGCAATTCAGCGGCACCACCAAAGGGGGGAGATAGGCTTCTCCCTACCAGGGTGTGGAGTTTTTGATAATTCTAAGTTAAAATAGAGTATTCAATTGCTTCCTTGGGTCCAATCCCTGAATATATTTCATAGCAGACGCTGATAGGGTTCTACCTTTAAAACAACCATATAGACAAGAAAAAAATGATGGTCTGAAACAAAAAACAAAACATTAAGACGTTGGTGATGAAACTAAATGCTCAGGGCAAATTTGCATATTTGATTAGGTTTTGGTAAAAACAATACATATTAATTACCTAATTTGCATAATGATTAGTCAATTTTCGGCTTTTCAACTGATATCCCAAGTATTAATTTAATCATCACATTTCAATAAAACTTGGTAGATATATGTCATAGGAAACTGCACAGACCTGATAGTTTTTAGGGTAATATCAGTACATACTAATTACCTAATTTGCATAATTAGTTAATTTTCAGCTTTTTCACTGATATCTCAAATATTATTTATTGCATTTCAATGAATTTGGTACATAGATGCTCTAGGACAATGTAAAAACCTGATTTGCATAATTAGTTTTCAAGTACAAATATTTTTTAATGTGTGTCCAATTTCAAAGCTTTCTTTGATTCTAGACTTGACAGAACCATTTCATTGATAGTTGTGCTGTCTATGATTCACTATTTTATTGTGCTTGCCACAATTATTTGCAAGTTATTCTGTATTAACTTGATTTACTAATATAATTTATAATTTTTTGTAATAAGTAATAAGGGCAGTTGATTATTAACTGATGCAAAGCATGTAATTTGTTCATTGCTGCAGCAACCACTCCCCTCAAAATTACTGATTGTTTTATTTTTAAACCCATTCATGTACAAATAGGCTGTCACTTGTTTATATTTTTGCCAACAGCATGCAATTGTCTGATAACAAATGTCGCTCACCATGAAATTGTTTTATTACCAGAAACACACAAATGTAATTTAATAAACAGCAGTCGTAATGCTATTATTACCTTGCCCGTATCATCAAAGATGGAAGGGAAAGATATATTGAGGGGAGAATGTCTGTCGTCGATGTTGTCGTCATCGTTGTTAATAATTGTCAATGTGTGCACAATAACTTCACTAATTCTATTCCAAACTTTATTAAACTCAGTCACCTAATTCGCCAATATAAAATCTTGCCTTAGTTCAAATGACAGATGACCTGTGTAAAAAAATCATGCAAAAATTGGGAAAATCTGATAAAATATTTCGACTGTTTCTACTTGACTGATCACTGGTGATACACATTCAAAGGTCACTGATCCCAGTGGGAATATGCATTGTTGTTTGTGTTCAATGAAGTAAATCATTTATCTTATAAAAATATCAATGGTAATGTACCGTAAAAACTCGTAAAAATTTCGACCAGTTTTAATCAGTTGGTTTTCTTTGATAGTCGAATTTTTAGACTCACAAAATAAAACAATAAGTGGACGAAATTTTGGAAGAAATATTGGTCGTTTTGGAATAACATGGGAAGCTTTTTGGATTTCTTAAAAAGTGGAATAAACAACGATAGTACGGACAAATTTCTTTGCAATAACGTGCGGTACATGTTCAGCTAGGGGTCACGACCTACATGACCTAATTTACACAAGAGTGAAAAAAAACAACCACGTAGCAGCGTATAAATAAAGTTTACTAATAAGTTATAGACCTTAGCTAAGATTACATTTTGAGTGATCAATGAAATTTGTAAATGTCCTTTTTAGCTCCGCTGTTGGTGAATATTTTTGTCATTTTTTGGTAAAAAGTGATATTTTCGACTTCTTGTTAAAAACCGCAAGTGCAATTACTTTGATATTACATATATAGGTACTACATGTGGACCTCTCTCAGATTTGTTCATTTTGTAATGATATCTTTAATTCTCTAATTTTGGTGAATATTTTTGTCCTTTTTGGTAAAAAGTGATATTTTCGACTTCTTGTTAAAAACCGCAAGTCCAATTGCTTTGATACTACATATATAGGTACTACATGTGGACCTCTCTCAGATTTGTTCATTTCGTGATGATATCTTCAATTCTCTAATTTTGGTGAATATTTTTGTCATTTTTGGTAAAAAGTGATATTTTCGACTTCTTGTTAAAAACCGCAAGTCCGATTGCTTTGATATTACATATATAGGTACTACATGTGGACCTTTCTCAGATTTGTTCATTTTGTGATGATATCTTCAATTCTCTAATTTTGGTGAATATTTTTGCCATTTTTGGTAAAAAGTGATATTTTCGACTTCTTGTTGAAAACTGTAAGTCCGATTGCTTTGATATTACATATATAGGTACTACATGTGGACCTCTCTCAGATTTGTTCATTTTGTGATGATATCTTCAATTCTCTAATTAATTTATTTTGGTGAATATTTTTGTAATTTTTGGTAAAAAGTGATATTTTCGACTTCTTGTTAAAAACTGTAAGTCCGATTGCTTTGATACTATTCATATTGTTCATTTTCTAATGATGTCTTCAGTTCTTTAATTGAAATGTGCATTGCTAACAGCGGAGCTATCTCAGCCGATAGGCTGCTTGTTTACAGTAGTCTTACAGTTATTGATAGAGTGCCACTGTCATTACAGTATCTGCAGTTATTGTGTTAATAAATAAATAAAACTGTTATTGTTGGTATGAATTCATCATGATGTAAATCATTGAAAAAAATGCAACTTTATTTTATTCAAAACAATAAACTTTGATTGTAACGGTATCTCTTTTTGGAGGATGTATATATATATTGCGGATGTCGGTGAACACCTCGAACCACAGTCCCTCCACAAACAGCCTGTTTGTTCTGTGTGAGGCTATTCTCACTGCCATCCAGTGCATTGGTTATGCGGATGTCCGGGCGGATGTGTTTGACTCCGTCCCAAATGTGCGAGACTGGTATTACCAGACGCTGTCGTTTGGAAAATCACTGAAATGTGATTTTTGGCGGCGTCTACATGAGGGAAAATAAACTGCGAATAGGCCTATGTCGCTTCAAAATACGCAAACCGGGAAGTCAAATAAGTGTTAAAGTTGGAAGCTTGCAAGCTTAGTTTCCGATTTATTTACTTACAAAATTTTTGTTTTATTCCATACCGAGTGTTTAAAATGCATGGGAGCTTGGCCGATGTAAAACGTACTCCAGGAAATAGACACCCCGCTCATTACAGCTCCCTGCGAGGACATTCTGCTTACATTCGTGAAATTTCTGTACTCGTTCTAGTAATAATCATACTGTACTCTTTGGTCGCCCACGTCTGTAAATTTTGACTTATTTGACGATGACACAAGTCAAGCGTCTAAGCAATCACATAACCAGATTCACGCAATGGGGGCTGTCCTTTGCTTTATATGCAAATTGTTTTTCTCAACGACCAGCAAAAACGTTGCGTCCGGTTTTATTCTGGATCAACCTTTTTAAGAGCAAATACAGATTGTGATTGTTATTTCAAAAGCAAATACAAACTCTGATGTTTTTAGTCCCCGTTCGGAGAAGTCCGAAAACGGGGACTTATAATTCGATCTCCGTCCATCCGTTTGTCCGTGAGTTCCTGAGTCTGTCCGTCCGACTGTTCTTATGTCCGTCATATTTCAGAATCCTGTGGACCGATTCGGTTCATTCTTTGCATGTACCTAGTACTTTATGTGGGACATATGCACATGCAGTGGTTTAGCGATTCAATTCAAAATGGCCGACTGGCAGCCATCTTGTTTTTTGAAAATGTTGTATTTTGGACATGCTTTGTCAGTTGTCATTCAAACCTGGTACATAGATTATACATGTTAGGATACATGTCCATGACGATTTACTTCGCAATTGGATCAAAGATGGTCGACTGGCAGGCATCTTGTTTTTGTTTTTTTTATGCGGTATCTTGGACGTGCTCTGTCAGTTTTCATTCAAATTTGGCACATACATGTACTTTATACATGTTAGGATGCATGTCCATGACAATTTGTTTCAAAATCTGGTCAAGGATGGCCGATTGACAGCCATCTGACTTTTTGGCCTTACTACTATATTTCCACAATTTATGTACCATTTTCATTCGTATTTGGCACATACATCATACATATCAGTGTGTTTCATAATCAGATCAAAGATGGCTGAATAACGGCTGTTTTTATTTTGGCCATATTACTATGACACGAAACGCGTGTTTTGATGTAAATAAACAATCTGTTGTATACGCCACTGGGAACTCAAGTTTCAAGGACATGCTCGCGACAACCCCTCCGCTTTAATATGACGAGCACAAAGAGAACTTAACGGGGACTGTGTCATTTTCAATGACTTGTTTTTATTAAATAATAAATTTCATAGATATAAAAATAAATGCATGTGACTTCAATGTTATTTTAGTTCATGCAAATTACGTGAAGGCAAACCTGACCTCGCTCACACTCGACGAGTACAGGAGTACAGAAACCCCGTAATCTGACAGAGTTGGTGCAAATTACCAAGAGCTCCGGAATATGAAAGTTTGGTCGAATTTTCAGAGTCGCTAAAACCGGCATTTCCGGGCAGGGTCGAAATTTCGGAGGTCTTAAAATTACGAAAACTCGCCAAAAACACCGGCGTATGAATTTCTAGAGCGGTCAAAATTCTAGAGTTTTTTCGGTATCTCCCAAATCCCATGGGAATACTAGACTGGGTTTTAAAACCAACTCATGAAAGAGTTTTTGCACAGTCTGATACACATTTGCAAACCTACCAATAAAATCTTCACAGAAAACAAGATGTCAGAAAATCAATATAAGCACTCCTATGAATTGGGTGCCAAACTTTTGATCAAGATCTGCAGTCAAAAGAAAATCTGTTAAGTCCAAAGTTATCAAAACAAAAACAATGCTAAAATACATAAAAAGCAAAAAGTTGCATCCACATTTTGAAAGAAAAATTGTACTCAAAAATAAAGTTCAAACGACAAAAAAATGTTTTGTTGAATTGTATAAATTTTTATAATTAAAATTCACAGGAATTTGTTTCAGCTATTAGAACAGAATGATATAGCTTTTATAATAATAATTTAAAAATGTACTTCAAAAACAAAGATTGCAGTGTTTGAAAATGTAGATTCTTAGGAGGTAACAGTATTGTTGACTTCACTTTTCACTGGACACCAACCAACTGTTTGATTTGATTTACATACAAAGCAGATCTTGATAAATGCGAAATGATAGTTATTCAAACAATACAGTAGTCACATATGATAAGGCAGTTCATATTTGTCTCAGTGAATCATTAATTTTTGACAGACACCTGTACAAAATACTTGGACAAAAGCCAGCTAAGATATTCTGTTATCTTGTATGTTTTATGAATTTATTCGTGTCTAAATGCAGCACTTTTTTTCAGAGATGAGGCATTTGTTTTTATACTAAAATATCAGAATTTCTTTGAATAAAGCTTAAAATAATTAAACAAATTAGACAGCAATGTTTTTGTAAGATATTTATATTATTAAGAGCATTCCCACTGCTGTTTCATTCAAAAAACTTGTTTTAATTCAAAATTGATTATGACAATGCATATTCAACTATGATAGAGGAATAACATTATATAGCAAAGGGTAAAGTCACCAGAGTTCAACTATGTTTTTATCTTCAGGTGCGAATACATTGTTATAGCCAACCAGTTACTGTGCACACATACATGCACAAAATGTAAACCAGTATGACAGCATATAACCCCCCCCCCCATAATCAGATTGCTCTGCATCAGTTCTAATAATCAATGCCTTTAAAGTTTCTTAAATCATGTAAAAGTGATTGCTTCCAATCATGCAGATATTCATAGCAACATTCAATTTATGAATTTGTTTGACATATACTCTTTCCTTTAAAAGTTGTAGTTTTGCTCAACTACTATCTCCTTCTTTTTCTATCTATAGTTCCTCTTGCCAGTGTTCAAAGTCATGTTTGAAGAAAGTAAATAAAAGTGTTCTTACCAAATGAACAAAGTTTGCTGTAGAAAGAATACCATAACGACAAACTACAACACAACCATGCAAAGCAGTTGTAAGTTTCCATTAGAATCAATTTCAAATATCTTAATATGAATAATTAAAGCCACAAGTAGTATCAGTTGGACCCAAGCTTTCAGGTATCTGTTTCATAATTAATGAGGTCACATGTTGCCATATTTTCACCATGCTAAATACTTAAAATCTATTATTTATCATGGCATGTCAGTCTATTAAGACTGGATGGGAACTAAATCAGTGACAATGAATTGTTCTGTTGAAGTTGTTTGTCCTTACATCAGTGCTGTATTTAACAGTGAAAAACTCAATAATTGAATTAAAGTTCTGAGTACATATCATACAAAAAATGTACTGTTTCAGGTTTTATATGGTCTACTGTTAAAGATGCACTTTTGATACAAGTACAGTATACATATTTAAAAAGGTTGAAATATTTGTAATTCAGAATATGGACAGAAGCATTCCATTGCATACTGAGTGAAAGCCGATTTCATTTTGAATTAATGCCATATAGGTAAAACACATGTTTCCATCTATTTGGAATTTCAAGCATTTTATTTTCTCCATAGGAATACATACAAAATAAAAACACATATGGGAAACATTTTGTTGCTAAATCCTTCTACAAATTACATACAAATTGCAAAACCACCTAATTAGGCACAAAGACTTTATAAAAAAGTACACTGTTCAATTCAACATATTGTAAAAGGAAACCCTTAATTTTGTATGATTATAGCAGTTACTGCATACAAATACCAGTAAGAATATGTGACAACTGTTATGAAATATGAGTAGTAAAATTATTCTGCCTGTTACTACAATGGGGCATGTATGCATGAATGATTGGAAAGTGTCTTGTGTGGAAATTACAAAAAAACGTTTGAAAAGAAAATTGTATGTAGGTAGCAAGATCTATAAAGAACCTCAGAAATCTTTTTGTCAATGCCTTCTCCCCAATATGTGTATAAAGATATTTGAAAAGGCTATTCTTTTGTTTCAGAACAACTCCTCCTTCAACTGGAGAGAAAAATATATTTTGCTGAAGAGAATGACGGAAAGGTATTTAGTTTTGTATAATATGCATCATTTATCCAATGCTAGCTTATTAACTATTATATCCAAGCATCAATGTATCATTTTGCAAGCTGATTGTAAACTTGCCAATGAAAATTTCTGATAGTGTCTCCCAGTGTAAAATTGTTTTTGTCATTGCATACTCTTGTGAATGTTCACATTTGGGGTGATATGTATTTCTTTTTTTATTTGAAACTGTATTCTTGTTTGTGCTACTGCTTGTTACGTGATATATTTATGATACATGTACTATTTTATTTTTCAATATTTTTGAGGTGTGTACAAGATTTTTGTGTACACCCCCCCCCCCCAAATTGTAATGATGGAGGAAGTGATTGATTCACCAATGTAATGAGTTACTTTTTTTATTTTAGCCCAGGTTTATAATAAGGAAAATGTTTATTAAGCAAAAATTTATTACATGTTGCAAGGTGTTCAATGCATGTTGATTATAATATTTTTATAGCATTTATACTATACCACAGGGAAGCTTATAATAGTGTCACTATGTTATTTTTCATAAAACGTACCTATGTATTTATAATAGATGTTACTGCCTTATTTACAGTTTTGCAACCAGATTTGTGCAAGATTTCTTGCTTAAAGAAGCAATAGCATTTCTAGTGGCAAGAAAGAATGGTATATCATGAAAAACAGCCGATGATCTTTGCCAGCAAACAGAGATGCTAAAAAGATAAGGTAACTACATGTAAATGCAAATCTGCTTGAATTCTATTGTATCTTATACCAACACTTGAGAGAATTCATTAACAAAATTATCTCTGTTTTGTCATCAGGTGGGAAAAGCCAGACTTCAATAGCTTCATCAGACATTACCACAATCCATGAAAAAATAATTATTTTTGGGAGTGATAGAATTATTAGAAGAAAAACATAAATTATCTTTTGAGTTGTGAAATTGTCAGTAATGCATTTTGAGTGGTTGAAATATAAGTTTATAATTCTAGTAACTAAAGTGCAGGATTGGAAACGAAGAAGAGTTTGCAACAGACGTTAGCGTTACATGTACCATTCACAGAGTTTGTCAAGTTTTGAGAACAATGTATTAGTTCATTCATGCCACTGTAACAACCATGTGCTGTGAAAAAATTTTGAATAAAAGTTGTTAAATTTGCAATAAAAATAATTGCACTTGCTCAATCTTTTTCTCATACATTTTATTGGTACCACTCATCTCATTTTGTAGGAGTTGGGTGGCCCTGAGAATGACTTCAAAAGTGTCTCCATGACTTCAAAAGTGTCCCTTAATAGTTTATTTTAATAATTAGCATTTATGTCACCATTAATTGTTAATGAATATAACAAATTAATATGACCTCAAAAGTGTCCCCATGTCTTCAAAAGTGTCCCTTAATATTTTTAATTTAATAATTTGCATTTATGTCACCATTACTTGGTCATGAATATAACAAATTAATATGACCTCAAAAGTGTCCCCATGTCTTCAAAAGTGTCCCTTAATATTTTTAATTTAATAATTTGCATTTATGTCACCATTACTTGTTAATGAATATAACAAATTAATATGACCTCAAAAGTGTCCCCATGTCTTCAAAAGTGTCCTTTAATATTTTTAATTTAATAATTTGCATTTATGTCACCATTACTTGTTAATGAATATAACAAATTAATATGACCTCAAAAGTGTCCCCATGTCTTCAAAAGTGTCCTTTAATATATATAATTTAATAATTTGCATTTATGTCACCATTACTTGTTAATGAATATAACAAATTAATATGACCTCAAAAGTGTCCCCATGTCTTCAAAAGTGTCCTTTAATATATATAATTTAATAATTTGCATTTATGTCACCATTACTTGTTAATGAATATAACAAATTAATATGACCTCAAAAGTGTCCCCATGTCTTCAAAAGTGTCCTTTAATATATTTAATTTAATAATTTGCATTTATGTCACCATTACTTGTTAATGAATATAACAAATTAGTATGACCTCAAAAGTGTCCCCATGTCTTCAAAAGTGTCCTTTAATATTATAATTTAATAATTTGCATTTATGTCACCATTACTTGTTAATGAATATAACAAATTAATATGACCTCAAAAGTGTCCCCATGTCTTCAAAAGTGTCCTTTAATATTTTTAATTTAATAATTTGCATTTATGTCACCATTACTTGGTCATGAATATAACAAATTAATATGACCTCAAAATTGTCCCCATGTCTTCAAAAGTGTCTTTTAATATTTTTAATTTAATAATTTGCATTTATGTCACCATTACTTGTTAATGGATATAACAAATTAATATGACCTCAAAAGTGTCCCCATGTCTTCAAAAGTGTCTTTTAATATTTTTAATTTAATAATTTGCATTTATGTCACCATTACTTGTTCATGAATATAACAAATTAATATGACCTCAAAAGTGTCCCTATGTCTTCAAAAGTGTCTTTTAATATATATAATTTAATAATTTGCATTTATGTCACCATTACTTGTTAATGAATATAACAAATTAATATGACCTCAAAAGTGTCCCCATGTCTTCAAAAATGTCCCTTAATATTTTTAATTTAATAATTTGCATTTATGTCACCATTACTTGTTCATGAATATAACAAATTAATATGACCTCAAAAGTGTCCCCATGTCTTCAAAAGTGTCCTTTAATATTTTTAATTTAAGAATTTGCATTTATGTCACCATTACTTGTTAATGAATATAACAAATTAATATGACCTCAAAAGTGTCCCCATGTCTTCAAAAGTGTCCTTTAATATATTTAATTTAATAATTTGCATTTATGTCACCATTACTTGTTAATGAATATATCAAATTAATATGACCTCAAAAGTGTCCCCATGTCTTCAAAAGTGTCCTTTAATATATATAATTTAAGAATTTGCATTTATGTCACCATTACTTGTTAATGAATATAACAAATTAATATGACCTCAAAAGTGTCCCCATGTCTTCAAAAGTGTCCTTTAATATATTTAATTTAATAATTTGCATTTATGTCACCATTACTTGTTAATGAATATAACAAATTAGTATGACCTCAAAAGTGTCCCCATGTCTTCAAAAGTGTCCTTTAATATATATAATTTAATAATTTGCATTTATGGTACCATTAATTGTTAATGAATATAACAAATTAATATGACCTCAAAAGTGTCCCCATGTCTTCAAAAGTGTCCCTTAATATTTTTAATTTAATAATTTGCATTTATGTCACCATTACTTGGTCATGAATATAACAAATTAATATGACCTCAAAAGTGTCCCCATGTCTTCAAAAGTGTCCCTTAATATTTTTAATTTAATAATTTGCATTTATGTCACCATTACTTGTTAATGAATATAACAAATTAATATGACCTCAAAAGTGTCCCCATGTCTTCAAAAGTGTCCTTTAATATATATAATTTAAGAATTTGCATTTATGTCACCATTACTTGTTAATGAATATAACAAATTAATATGACCTCAAAAGTGTCCCCATGTCTTCAAAAGTGTCCTTTAGTATATTTAATTTAATAATTTGCATTTATGTCACCATTACTTGGTCATAAATATAACAAATTAATGTGACCTCAAAAGTGTCCCCATGTCTTCAAAAGTGTCCCTTAATATTTTTAATTTAATAATTTGCATTTATGTCACCATTACTTGTTAATGAATATAACAAATTAATATGACCTCAAAAGTGTCCCCATGTCTTCAAAAGTGTCCTTTAATATATATAATTTAATAATTTGCATTTATGTCACCATTACTTGTTAATGAATATAACAAATTAATATGACCTCAAAAGTGTCCCCATGTCTTCAAAAGTGTCTTTTAATATATATAATTTAATAATTTGCATTTATGTCACCATTACTTGTTAATGAATATAACAAATTAATATGACCTCAAAAGTGTCCCCATGTCTTCAAAAGTGTCCCCTGATATTTTTAATTTAATAATTTGCATTTATGGTACAATTAGTGGTTAATGAATATAACAAATTAATATGACCTCAAAAGTGTCCCCATGTCTTCAAAAGTGTCTTTTAATATTTTTAATTTAATAATTTGCATTTATGTCCCATTACTTGTTCATGAATATAACAAATTAATATGACCTCAAAAGTGTCCCTATGTCTTCAAAAGTGTCTTTTAATATATATAATTTAATAATTTGCATTTATGTCACCATTACTTGTTCATGAATATAACAAATTAATATGACCTCAAAAGTGTCCCTATGTCTTCAAAAGTGTCTTTTAATATATATAATTTAATAATTTGCATTTATGTCACCATTACTTGTTAATGAATATAACAAATTAATATGACCTCAAAAGTGTCCCCATGTCTTCAAAAGTGTCTTTTAATATATATAATTTAATAATTTGCATTTATGTCACCATTACTTGGTCATAAATATAACAAATTAATATGACCTCAAAAGTGTCCCCATGTCTTCAAAAGTGTCTTTTAATATATATAATTTAATAATTTGCATTTATGTCACCATTACTTGTTCATGAATATAACAAATTAATATGACCTCAAAAGTGTCCCCATGTCTTCAAAAGTGTCTTTTAATATATATAATTTAATAATTTGCATTTATGTCACCATTACTTGGTCATGAATATAACAAATTAATATGACCTCAAAAGTGTCCCCATGTCTTCAAAAGTGTCCTTTAATATTTTTAATTTAATAATTTGCATTTATGTCACCATTACTTGGTCATGAATATAACAAATTAATATGACCTCAAAAGTGTCCCCTGATATCTTTAATTTAATAATTTGCATTCATGGTACAATTAGTGGTTTGTGAATATAACAAATTAATACGACTTCAAAAGTGTCCTGTGTCTTCAAAAGTGTCCCTTAATATATTTAATTTAATAATTTGCATATATGTCACCATTACTTGTTCATGAATATAACAAATTAATATGACTTCAAAAGAGTCACTTAATATTTTTAATTTAATAATTTGCATTTATTTTGCACGCACTAGAAATACATATATGAACTAATTTTCATCACACTTTCAAATTAGCCTTAGTCACTAAATCTTAGCAATCTCTAAACGAAACTTTAATATGTTATAAATATTAAATTATAAATAATATTTTTTGTGTTTGTTAAAACTATTTTGTAGGTTACATTATACGACCTGTATATATCATTTATTTATAACTTAATATTTATATAATAAACTATATATCCCTTCGGTGTTTAGTGTCTGCTAGCATTGCTGTCATTTCACTATGCTGACTTACTACATCGTCACATGGGATACACACCGAGCATAACCCCCTATCTTACTGCATATACGCTCTGGGACACTTTTGAAGTCAGGGACACTTTTGAAGTCTTAACACACGACTTTGCCTCAACTTTTCAGTACTTTGCCACACTTTTCAGTACTTTGCCACGACTTTACCACGACTTTTCAGTACTTTGCCACAACTTTTCAGCACTTCGCCACAACTTTTCAGTACTTTGCCTCACTTTTCAGAACTTTGCCACGACTTTGCCACGACTTTTCAGTACTTTGCCACTACTTTTCAGCACTTTGCCACACTTTTCAGCACTTTGCCACAACTTTTCAGTACTTTGCCACACTTTTCAGTACTTTGTCACAACTTTTCAGTACTTTGCCACGACTTTTCAGTATTTTGCCACACTTTTCAGTACTTTGCAACTGCTCTTCAGAACTTTCCCAATACTTTTCAGCATTTTGCCACAACTTTTCAGTACTTTGCCACACTTTTCAGTACTTTGCCACAACTTTTCAGTACTTTGCCACACTTTTCAGTACTTTACCACGACTTTTAAGTACTTTGCCACACTTTTCAGCACTCTGCCACTACTTTTCAGCACTTTGCCACAACTTTTCAGTACTTTGCCA